>NW_027398739.1:0-10164 GCF_003265705.2 Callorhinus ursinus | reverse complement strand
CAAGGCCTCAGTGAGCTGTGAGTTAGCCAATCAGGGATGCGGAGCCGCTGACTCTCAGCCTTGGGGCCAGTGTGCAGTCAGGTGTCTCAGGCTGAACCAGTAAGAGTCTTACCGGGTACTCAGCCTCTGCGACTGAGTGGGAAATTGGAATTATACTTTACCTGCTGTTTGTTTCTTTGTTTGACTAGTTGTATGCTTTTAACTATGAGGAGAAGGATATGAATCCAGGCCTGTGCGTGGACGTCTCTCTCACCACTTCCATCAGGTCAGAGGAGAACTGTTTGAATTAATAGTAGTAAAACGATTTCCCTTGATGCCAACCATATATTCTAACTCAGGCCATTTGAATGTTCAGGGTTTTTTTGTTTTGTTTTTGTTGTTTTACCTCCTATGCACATGGCCCTGAGGAAATAAGAGTCATCCCTAGTACATACTCAGCTTTGCATGAAATGGTGCTTGAATGACTACAACCTTTCAGAAAAGTGGACTCTTTCCTACTGGGAAAAGGAGATGCCAAGGAAAATTCTATTTCCAGTCCTTAGTTCCAGTCCTTAGTCCCTATGTGGGGTGTATTTTGGGGACCTAAGTAATGTTAAGAAAACAACTTTATACCTGTTGAGACCTGATTTGTGACCCAGTTTGTGATCTATTCTGGAGACCATTCCATGTGCCCACGAGAAGAATGTGTATACTGTTGCTTTAGGATGAAATGCTCTGACTATATCTGTTAAGTCCATCTGGTCCAGTGTGCCATTCAAAGCCCTTGTTTCCTTGTTGATCAAAATAAAAAGCTTTTGCACAGCAAAGGAAAGAGTCAACAAACCTAAAAGGCAGCCTACGGAATGGGAGAAGATATTTGCAAATGTCTTATCAGACAAAGGGCTAGGATCCAAAATCTATATAGAACTTATCACACTCAACACCCAAAAACAAAAATCTCCACTCAAGAAATGGGCAGAAGACATGTACAGACATTTCTCCAAAGAAGACATTCAATGGCCAACAGACATATAAAAAAAATGCTCAACATCACTCGGCATCGGGGAAATACAAATCAAAACCATGAGGAGATACTGCCTCACACCAGTCAGAAGAGCTAAAATGAACCACTCAGGAAGCAACAGATGTTGGTGAGGATGGGGAGAAAGGGGAACCGACTTACATTGTTGGTGGGAATGCAAACTCGTGCAGCCACTCTGAAAAAGAGTATGGAGGTTGCTCAGAAATTTAAAAATAGAGTTACCTTTTGAGCCAACAATTGCACTACTAGGTATATATCCAAAAGATACAAACACAGTGAATCAAAGGGGCATATGCACCCCAATGTTTATAGCAGTAATGTTCACAAGAGCCAAAATATGGAAAGACCCCAGATGTCCATTGACAAATGGATGGATGAAGAAAATGTGTGTTTTATACATACATACATATATATATATATATATATATATATAGACACACACACAATAGAATATTACTCAGCCATCAAAGATTGAAATCTTGTCATTTGCCATGATGTGCATGGAACTAGAGGGTATTTCTTTAAAGATTTTATTTATTTATTTATTTATTTATTTATTTATTTATTTATTTATTTGAGAGAGAGAGTTAGAGAGAGAATGAGCAGAGGGAGAGTAGCAGCGGGAGAGGGAGAAGCAGACTCCTGGCTGAACAGGGGGCCCGATGTGGGGCTCGATCCCAGGACACTGGGATTGTGACCTGAGCCGAAGGGAGACGCTTAACTGACTGGACCACCCAGGCATGCCCGACCCCCCGTTTTAAAGATATTATTTAAGAACTAGAGGGTATTAAGCTAAGCGAAATAAGTCAGTCAGAGAAAGACAACTACCATAGGATTTCACTCATATGTGGAATTTAAGAAACAAAATGATGAACAACAGGGAAAGGGGATGAAAAATAAAAGAAGATGAAAATTGAGAGGGAGGTAAACCATAAGAGATGCTGAAGTCTAGGAAACAAACTGAGGGTTGCTGGAAGGGTGGTGGGTGGTGGGGAGGGATAATTGGGTGATGGACATTGGAAAGCACTGGATGTAATATGCAACTGATGAAACACTAAATTCTAACTCTGAAACTAATTTTAAATTTAGGAAAATATTTAAGTATTTTTAATGATTTTACAAGGATCCCTTTTTGTATTTGAATTCTGACTTTGAAGGAAATGGTTTGACCATATCCTTGTTTGGATTTTCTTTCTTTCTTTTTTTTTTGGAGGGGAGTGCATTTTTAATTAAAATTGAATCAGCCACCGTATACTACATCATAAGTTTCGGATGTAGTGTTCAATTATTTATCAGTTGCGTATAACACCCAGGGCTCATCAAATCCCGTGCCCTCTTAATGCCCATCACCCAATTACCCCAATCCCCCATTCACCTCCACTCCAGCAATCCTCAGTTTGTTTCCTATAGCTAAGAGTCTCTCATATTTTTTTACCCTCTCTGATGACTTTCCATTCAGTTTTCCTTCCCGTCCTCAATGGTCCCCTGTGCTGTTTCTCATATTCCACATACGAATGAAACCCTATGATAATTAACTTTCTCTGATTAATGTATGTAGGCTTATTAACTTATTTCATTCAGCATAATACCCTCCAGTTCCATCCACATCAATGTAAATGGTAAGTAGTAATTCTTTCTGATGGCTGAGTAATATTCCATTGTATGTGTGTGTGTGTGTGTGTGTGTGCATGTGTGTGTATAAATAGAAATATATATATATATACCATATCTTCTTTACCATTCATCTGTTGATGGACATCTCAGTTCTTTCCACAGTTTGGCTATTGTGGACATTGCTGTCTTGTTTTCTGATTCATGTTTTTATCAGAAGTGGAGGCACTGGTTGGTCAGTTATGTCACATGATTTCCAAGAGCACTTACTGCCCATATGAGACAGTTCCTGCTCAAACCACGGTGGCTCAGAGAAAACGGTAGATGCTGGGAGGAAAGAAAATGGCCCAGCAGTGGGCCATGATAGAGTCATTCTCATGGCAGTTAGAACTCTAGTTATGGGACTCACAATCTCTCTGGGACCTGAAACTGAAATCATTACAGTTTGGTTGGTTTGGGTGACATCTTAAAGTGAAAATGGTGTAGGTATAAATCAGCCAATGTGACGAATGACCTTTATGTGTATGACCTTTTCCAAAATTCACCCAGTGTGTTGCTTCTGGGATGCTTAGGACATGTACTTTATAACTTCTTAGTCCATTTCCTAAGTCTCTTGGGCTCTCTTTAAACCTTTCTTTCTCTTTGTCTCTCTGTAAGGTGTTCTGCACAATCTCTTCCACCTGTTCTAATTCACCAATTGTCTATCCAGCTGTATCCTACATGTTGTCCAGAATTTCTTCAATCTTTCATTCCAGTGGTTATGAGATTCTGTTCTAGAACATAACTGTTTCTTCAAAATACTTTCCTTTTGTAAGTAATTAGGATATTTCTTCGTCAAGTTTTATATATCTTATCGCTTACTTATATATGTTAAACATATTTTAATTGTTTATATATGAAAATAAGCCTTTACTAGATACAGTTTGGGTTATTGATACTACTGACAGTGGTCTGCTTTTGGATTATGTCCTTGTTTAGGACTTAATCTGTAGGAATATTGTTAAAGCCTCAATTAATGTTCAGCCACTCTAAAAAGAGGTAGAATTTGTTGTTCCATACGGCAGGCATGAATCAGTTTGTGGTCCAGATGACCTATAACTCTATGTGACATGTTTCTGATAGAGGCAACACGAAGTTTAGAAGATGCCAGAATCCCACTGTGATTGGTTGATGGGATGCAGAAGGGTGTATAATCACATACACATGAGACATGGCCTGAAATAGCGACGTGCTTCCCTGCATTGCACTTTGTCCATTCAGATATGTCGGTTGCCCGTGACATCAGGAAATGCAGCGACTATAAATGGGCCAGTGCCCCCAGCCGCCGCCATTGTCCTTCCTTTCAAGCTGTCGGGAAGGCGAGCCCCACATGGATGAGCCTGGCTGTGAGACCTTTTCGTAGGAACACCTGGGCACAGACGGAGGATCCCACGGCAGCCGACCTGAACAGCCCAAAGCAGAAGCAGCCAACGTGCCAGTGCTGCGGCCACTGCTGCCACCACCACCCTCTCACCAACACTGCACAACCACCCCCGATACAGTTTCACCACCTACATCCCCAGGGTTCTGAGGCATGTTCACAAGGGCCTGAGCCTCTCGCAGAAGACATGCTAGGGAGCAATTGGAAAGTATGCCTTGTTACCTTGCTAGCTTTGGGCATTGCTGACTCAGGCTTTTGTTGGCAATCTGTTCCTCCTCACTCCCACTCACCCTCTCCCACTCACCCTCTCCCTATCCAAGTGCCATTCACCTTGCAAGTAATGCCTTACTTCCTACCTCATCTGTGAAGACGACCTGACCATCCCAGCCTACAGTGACTTCTCCCTATGAGCCTCAGTACCTCCAACTGCAAAAACGGGTGTATTCTTTATAATGCCCCTCCAGAAGGGCCATGGTTAGGGCTGAATGAGGGAACAGATGTCGCATGCCAGGTGCAGTGTCTGGTACAGGCCTATGGTGAGTTCCCTGCTCCTTCTCTTCATACGCGTTGAACCCCCCACAATGTGTGCATCCTGGTCTTGATCAGATGCAGCTTTCTATTGGTAGTCATTTGGGAGTATGCCTGTGGTAGGTCTCTGTTCAATTGTAATGTCGCAGAAGTTAGGGGGCCGCATCCTACCCTTCCTCACCTTCCAGGATCCAGCACTACACAAATCTCCATAATAACCATTTTTTTAAAAATTGAGCTCTGGAAGACTCTATGCGGCAGGTGCCCTCCTGTGTCTGTTATACACACAGGTCCAGTCTTTACCTTTTGCCCCCATATTTTCCTTACAGGACAGGCAGGCATAATTCCTTCTGTTGAGAAGAGTGAGCCCCAGAGAGGTTGGGTTATCCACTACCCCAGCTCACCTACCTAATGCGTGGCCTAGCCAGGAATCAAATCCTGTTTTGACTCCTGTGCTAGATTGTGTCCAGTGAATGCCTGTGAATGTGGGGACGGGAGGATGGACAGAAGTAGAGACCAGAATAGGAGTGCCTGCACCTTTACTTTTCCTTAGTAGAGGGAGGCTTGCTTGAGAGAAGCCTATAGGTAGTAATGGTATAGGATTCAGCGGGTCCCCAAGCCCAGGTAAGGTCCCTCTTGGACAGGAAAAAGGAGGGCAGGGAGTAATGGGTCAAGCTAAGGCACAGGGAATTCCACAGTGGCTCCAAGATCCCAAAAATTAGCAGCGGAGGAGGTGAATAAGTAGGTGTCAATTGAGCCTCCCTTGAAGAGGCTTATTAACCCAGAAAGTTTTGAATTCCCATGGAGTCATGGCTGAGCATTTCACTCCAATAGAATACCGATCATGGGACCTATGATTAGGTGTGGAGATAAGCTCTGCTGCACTCTGGCATCAGGGGTGATGATGGGGAAAGCTGAGTGGATGGGCCATTTAATTCAGCAGACCTCAAATCTGGTAGGACTTCAGACTGACCTGGGAACCCGTGGCTATGACCTCACACAGCAGGCTAGGAGGCTGGTAATCTGAGGCTAAAAGAGAGTCTGAGTCCTAAACCTCCAGCCCGCGGCCTGAGCACTTCAGGACCATGGGACTTTTGCTCAGCCGGGCTTCACCTAGATCTAGTAGAGCTAGGCCTCCTACGGGTAAGTGCTTCAGGGGTCCACGAGCTGTGTCTTTGGTCCCGTCAGATCTTCCAGAGGCCTCGCTCAGGTCAGAGGGAAAAGCCCTTCTCTGGCTGAGCTCCAGGGTTTCCAGCTCTATCCCTGTCCTGCCTCCCAGGGATTAGGATGCTGGCAGCCTCATCGAGGGAGCCCGGGATATCCAGGCTCTCCCCCTGCCTCAACTGGTCTGCCACAGCAGCATCCAACTACACTACCTGCTTCCATTCACAGGACCCCTCCAGCCCCCACCCCAGTCTGGGAAGTAGCAAGCAGCAAGAAGCTACGCTGGGTGTTAAGTAGAACAGAGGTCTAATCCTGGATCACCTGCTTCCTGAACTGTGTGACACATGGCAATTGACTCAACTATCTAGTCCTAGGTTTATTCTTTGTCCATCAGGGATTTAGCCAGTCCTTACCACATCGGGCTTTAGAGGTCCATGAGGGACGTTATCATGCCCTCCCTCCGCCCCTAACTTCCCAGAAGGGAGGAAAATCCACTGTCAGAAATGCAATAAAACTGTCAAATCTGGGGGAGGTCATCTATCAAACTGCACAACTTTGGATAGTATATTTTGTCGTTCCCTGCAAAAGGATAAACATTCCCCTTTTCCTTAAGATCGGGGAAAAACAAAGGAAAACCTGGAATCGCCACTTTCAAGTAATTTTCAGCTCTCCAACCACCATAGTTTAGCCAGGCTATCCCCAAGAAGGGTCAGGAAATCTCATGTTTGGATTTACAACACAGCCTGCATTCATCTATTCATTTATGAAACAAACATTTGCTGAGTACTTTCTACGTCAGGCACTGCTAGGTGCTGAGAATCACAGAAGAATAAGCTGAGAGCCCATAAACTATTTAGAGTCTAGAACGGAGAGGCAGAAACTTTGGTCACAGTTATAGTATATTAAATGTTATGACAGAGACGTGCTCAGGTCATTTCGGGAGCCCAGAGGAAGGGCATCGAACCGAGCCCAGGGGTTAGTCAGGAAACTCTTTCCGGAAGAGGTAAAGTATAAGTTATGTGGTTTTGTAGTGTTTTTCACATTTCACGTCATATTTTGTTTGTTGTTTGTTTTCAGTCCTGTTTTCTGAAGGAGGAGGCAAGAGGAAAGGCAGAAGTCTCAAGCGCAGAAACAGTATTTCCTCCCAATGTCATTTATCTGCAAATAGTGAAAGTTTGACGTCTTCCTTGCCAATTTGGATGCCTTTTATTTCCTTTCGTGGTCTGATTGCTGTGGCTAGGACTTCCAGTACTATGTGGAGTAAAAGTAGTGAGAGTGGACATCCTTGTCTTGTTCCTGACCTTGGGGGGAAATCTCTCAGTTGCTCTGCATTGAGGGTGATGCTAGCATGGGTTTTTCATAGCTGTGGTTTTTTTTCATGGTAGCTGTGGGTTTTTTTTTTAAAGATTTTATTTATTTATTCATGAGAGACAGAGAGAGAGAGAAGGCAGCGGCAGAGCGAGAAGCAGGCTCCCTGCAGAGCAGGGAGCCCAATGCGGGACTCGATCCCAAGAGCCTCGGATCATGACCTGAGCCGAAGGCAGATGCTTAATGGACTGAGCCACCCTGGCGCCCTGAGTTGTGGGTTTTTATGGCTTTTCTTATGTTGAGGGATGTTCCCTCTAAACCTACTTTTGTTGAGGGTTTTTATCATGAGTGGATGTTGTACTTTGCCAAATGCTTCTTCTGCATCTATTGAAATGATCATAGGGTTCCTATCCTTTGTCTTATTGATGTAATGTATCATGTTGATCGATTTGCAAATATCGAGCCACCCTTGCCACCTGAGAATAAATCCCACTTGATCATGATGAATGATTTTTTGGGATTTGTTGTTGGATTCGGTTTGCTAGTATGCTATGGAGGAATTTGTGCGTCTATGCTCAGCAGGGATGTGGGATACTGGCCTGGAGTGCTCTTTTTTCGTGGTGTCTGTATCTGGTTTTGGTATCAGGATAATGTTGGCCTCATAGAATGAATTTCGAAGTTTTC
This sequence comes from Callorhinus ursinus, assembly GCF_003265705.2. Classification (NCBI taxonomy): domain Eukaryota; kingdom Metazoa; phylum Chordata; class Mammalia; order Carnivora; family Otariidae; genus Callorhinus; species Callorhinus ursinus. The sequence continues at coordinate 2,428 of NW_027398739.1, read as the reverse complement.
CTTCCTTTTCTATTTTTTGGAGTAGTTTGAGAAGAATAGATATTAACTCTTCTTGAAATATTTGGTAGAATTCACCTGTGAAGCCATCTGGTCCTGCACTTGTGTTTGTTGGGAGTTTTTTGATTACTGATTCAGTTTCTTTGCTGGTTATTAGTCGGTTCAAAGTTTCCATTTCTTCCCGTTTCAGTTTTGGTAGTTTATATGTTTACCTCGGAATTTAGCCATTTCTTCTAGGTCATCCAATTTGTTGGCAGAGTTTTACATAATATTCTCTTATAATTGTTTGTATTTCTGTGGTGTTGGTTGTTTTTTCTCCTCTCTCATGTGTGATTTTATCTATTTGGGTCCTTTCTCCTTTTCTCTTGATAAGTCTGGCTAGAAGATTGGCAATTTTACTGCTTTCCCGCCACCCCAAAGAACCAGCTCCTGGTTTCATTGATCTGTTCTATTGTTTTCTTCGTTTCTATATTATTTATTTCTGCTCTTAACTTTATTATGTCCTTCCTTGTGCTGGTTAGGTTTTGTTTGTTGTTCTTTTTCTAGCTCGTTTAAGTTTTACTTCAGATTTTTCTTGTTAATTGAGGTAGGCCTGTAATTGCTATACACTTCCCTCTGAACTGCTTTTGCTGCATCCCAGAGGTATTGGACCATTGGGTTTTCAGTTTCATGTGTTTCTATGTACCTTTTAATTTCCTCTTTTATTTCCTGGTTGAACCATTCATTCTTTAGTAGCATGTTATTTAACCTCCTCGTATCTGTGGTCTTTCCAGATATTTTCTTGTGGTGGACTTCTAGTTTCATAGAGTTGTGGTCAGAAAAGATGGAGGGTATGACTTTGTTCTTCTTGAATTTGTTGTGGCTTGCTTTGTGGGCTAAGATGTGATCTATTCTGGAAAATGTTCCCTATGTACTTGAAAAGAATGTGTATTCTGCTGTTTTAGGATGGAATGTTCTGAATATATCTGTTAAACCCATCTGTCCAGTGTGTCATTCAAAGCCCTTCTTTTCTTGTTGATATTCTGTTTAGATCATCTGTCCATTGATGTAATCAGGCGTTAAAGTCCCCTTCTACTATTGTATTATTATCGATTACTTCCTTTATGCTTGTTATTCACTGTTTTATGCATTTGGGTGCTCCCATGTTGGGTGCATAAATATTTACAATTGTTATATCCTTATTGGAGCATCCTCTTTATTAGTATATACTGTCCTTCTTTGTCCCTTGTTGTAGGCTTTTTCTTTTTTAATTGTGCTATGATAGTCTCCATACAGTACCTCATTAGTTTTTGATGTAGTGTTCTTGATTCATTATTTGCATATAACACCCAGTGCTCATCACAACACGTGCCTTTCTTAAACCCATCACCCGGCTCCCCCATTCCCCACCCCCCTCCCCTCTGAAACCCTCAGATTGTTTCCCGGAGTCCATAGTCCCTCATGTTTTGTCTCCCCCTCTGATTTCCCCCCTTCAGTCTTCCTTTCCTTTCCCTAATGTCCTCCATGCTATTCCTTATGTTCTACATATGAGTGTAACCATAAAGTTTAGTTTGTCCAGTACAAGTATTTGTACTCCAGCTTTATTTTGACATGCATGGGCACGATGGATGTTTCTCCATCCCCTCACTTTCCAACTACACGTGTTTTAGGGCTAAAATGAGTCTCTAATAGGCAGCATATAGATGAGCCTTTTATTCTCTAATCCATCCTGTAGCCATATGTCTTTTGGGATTGGAGAATTTAGTCCATGTACATTCAAAGTAATTATTGATAGATATGTATTTATTGCCATTTTATACCTGATTTATGGTTGTTTCTGAAGATTTTCTCTGATCTTTTCTTGTCTTTCTCTCTTTTGTGTTTTGCTGATTTTCTTTAATGATGTGTTTGGATTCCTTTCCCTTTATTCTTTGCCTATTTATTAGTGGTTTTTGATTTGTGGTTACTGTTAAGTTTGTATATAAACTCTTCTGTATATAGCAATCTATATTAAGTTGATGGTCCCAAATTTTCCTTTATCACTCTATTTTCCCGATTTAATTACATATGTCTTGGCGTGGGTCTGTTTTTTTTTATTTTAATGGGAGTTCCCTGTGCCCCGTGGATCTGGATGTCTGCCTCCTTCCCCAGGTTAGGGAAGTTCTCAGCTAGGATTTCTTCAAAGAAATGTTCTGCCTCCTTTTCTCTCGCTTCTTCTTCTGTGACTCCTATAATGTGAATGTCATTACATTTGATGGAGTCCCTGAGGTCCCTAAGGCTATTCTTGTTTTGTGTAATTCCTTTTTATCTCCGTTGTTCACCTTGATTCCTTTCCATTACTCTATCTTCTAGGTCACCCATTCATTCCTCTGCTTCGTCTATCCTGCTGTTCACTCCTTCAAACCTGTTTCTCATTTCATTTACTGAGCCCTTTATCTCTGCTATGTTACTC
>NW_027398738.1:0-10167 GCF_003265705.2 Callorhinus ursinus | reverse complement strand
GCCCTGCTTATATAGATTCCTATACTATTGCTGATTTTCTTGCTGATCCAAGACTTAGATCATATATAGGCTGGGAGGTGCTTTTACTCACAGCCAGCCTCTAGGGATTATTGGTGAATTCCTCTCTGGTCCTATGCGAAATGAGAATATTATTGTCTTCCCCCCAAAAAACAGTTGGCCTTTTTGTCCTTAAGCTTGTTGTGTGACTGCCTTGGGTTGATGTGTTGCTGGGTAGCCAGGCTGCCTCCCTCCCCTGACTGATTGTGATGCCTTTATGCTGGAGAACCTAGTTTGGAAAAAAGAAAAGCAATGGAAGTGGACAGAGTGGAAATGAAGGACTTTCTTAGAGATGAGAATGAAATCATGTTGAGAATGCAGTGTCTACGAAAGTCTCCTAGCAAGCTGGCAGTTTCAAGAATAAAAACGGCCTGTTGGCTTGGGCAATGGGAAACCTCCACTGGCTACATCTGGGAGCCAGGTAAGCAGGAGTCCTTCACTATTCCTTCACCAAGAGAGGGCAAACTGCTGGTTTTGGGTGTTTCTCCAGCCTTTCCATCAGTGGAAAGAAAACCAGAAGAGATTTAGCAGATTGGTTCTCCCACCTGATGATGTGTTTGGAAATGGGCACTGGAGCAGTGTTCCTTGAAAAAGAGCTTTTTACCCTGAATAGGTCCTGGAAAATTCTGTACATTTGTGAACTGTCTGCTCTTCAGAATGAATGCATCCATCATCCAGGGGGAAGGGAGACAAGCTGGCTACCAATCACAGCATTTCAAAGAGCAGGACAAGAACCTAGCTCTCAGAGGCAAAAGGGGAAAACTTTCCTTTTCGCTATCAGACACGTATTGCTCTCACATAGCACAGGATCCGAGTAGGCACATGCCACCAATACTGGGTGTTTGTTGTGTGATGCCAACCGTATCACCTAAATGTGAACCAAGCTAACTACAAAAACAGCAAGAGGATGGAAGTGGCGTCAAGGAACAAGTGAAGTGAAAATGAAAGTTACCTGGGAGTGAGATGTCTAAGTTAATCTCCCCTTGCCCGAGAAATGAGGCAAGCTCCTCTAAACATCTGCCCGAGCCTACACACAAATTTTGAAGTCTTTCAAAGGCCCTAGCTTCCCTGATGTCAACAATGTTCTGAAGTCAAATTACAAGAGGCCCTGTGACACCAACCTGTCTCAGAGTCCAAGGACTTACTTGGATTCTCCAGTTTAAATCAGAAAATATTACTCTAGGAATACTGGCATTCAATGCTTCAAGGAAGAACTTAGTTTAAATAAAAGAGCACAGAGATGAAAATTTACGCATGGAGGCAATGTTCTTTAATTGCTTCAGGAAGAACAAAAAGTCCTACATTTCAAATGGGAACCGAATAAATTTGGGATGGGTATGTCTAACTTAATTTCTCCTTGCCCCAGGAATGACACCAGCTCCCTTCCATAACCTATAGCCCAACCTACATGTATTCTCTGGTGGGCACCTTTAAATGTCCTAGGTTTCATGATGTCCACACAGTTCTGAAACAACGTCACAGGGCCCTGTGGTCCAAGGTATTCCACAGTCCGAAGAACTGTGCCAGACTCCCTAGATGAAAGCAGAAAATACGGTTCTGACTTAATTTTTCTGAATTGCTCCCTAGATCAAATCAATTTTTAAAAATAGCAAATAAAAGGAAAAGGCCACAAGGAGAGCCAAAGTGCCTCATGAAGCAGTGAATGGGATAATATTGAGAATGAAGTGGCTAGCCCCATCTCTTAACAATCATGAGATTGGATGAGTTCAGCTGAGATATGGAATGAGATCACGTGAGACCTCACCCCAGATCTGGCTGAAATTTGATGCAATTTCCCGAGATTCTGCCCGAAATCATGTGAGATTTGCCCTTGGATCTCACTGGCAGACTTAAGCGCTCACAAAATCTGGAGTTGTGAAACTGGGTGTTGGGCATTAAGGAGGGCAACTGATGTGGTGAGCACTGCCTGTTATACACAACTGATAATTTTTTTGAACACTACATCTTAAACTAATGATGTAATATAAGTTGGCTTAGTGAATTTAAATAAAAATCAAGTGAAAAAAAGAAAAATGTTTTCATTGTGCTAACTATATGGCAGTTTCGTTACCCTTCCTCAAATACTTAGGAACTCTTTTGGTATCATAAAAAAAGCTGTGGGGCACCTGAGTGGCTCAGTTGACCAGTGTCTGCCTTCAGCTTAGGTCGTGACCCCAGTGTCCTGTGATCAAGCCCCGCATCAGGCTCCCTGCTCTGTGAGAGGCCTGCTTCTCACTCTCCAAATTGCCCAGTTTGTGTTCCCTCTCTTGCTGTCTTTCTCTCTGTCAAAATAAATAAAATCTTTTTTCTTAGATCTTAAAAAATTAAAAAAGATGTTATTGAAAGATGTTTTATACAAACACTTGTTTCATTGATTTACATCCTGGTGCGTTCCTTATGATTCCACACATAACTTTTTAAGAAACTTCTTGATTCATGAGAAAAAGATTTTAGTTGGAAAATGGTTAGTACACAGAATTTTTTCATTCAGTTCAATATGGCCATTTCCTTATCCTTCCACATATACATTAAAAACAGATCCATTTTCATCACAGAAAAATCCATTGAGTTGAGTAGATAACACTTTTTTATTCTTCCATGCATATATTTGAAAACACTGCTACTGCATGAAAGAATATGTAGTTGAAAGACACATTCCACACAGTTTTGTATCCAGGAGATAAATGTATGCCACTCTCTTTATGCTTCCACAGTTACATTTCAAAATGATTATTACCTTGAAAGATGTTCATTGAAAGAGGCTTGCTAAAGAGTGTTGTTTCAATGAGTTAAGTGAGTGGCACAGTCCCTATGTTTCCACACCCACATTTGAAAAGACTTCTATCTTCATGAAAGAAGTAGTGAGTACAAAGATGGTTTCTACACTGTGTTATTTCAATGAGTTTGGTGTATGGCACTTTCCTTAGGCTAGCACATACCACTGAAAAGCTTCTATCTTCATGAAAGGAGGGGTTATTTAAAAGATGCTTTCTATTGGCCATTTGTATGTCTTCTTTGGAGAAATGTCTGTTCATGTCCTGCCCATTTCTTGACTGGATTAGTTGTTTTCTGGGTGTTGAGTCTGATATGTTCTTTATAGATCTTGGATGTTAGCCCTTTATCTGATAAGACATTTGCAAATATCTTCTTCCATTTTGTAGATTGTCTTTTGATTTTTGTTGACTGTTTTCCTTGCTGTGCAAAAGCATTTTATCTTGATGAAGTCCCAATAGTTCATTTTTTATTTTGTTTCCCTTGCCACTGGAGATGTGTAGCAAGAAGCTGCTGTGATCGAGGTCAGAGAGGTTGCTGCCTGTGTTCTCTAGGATTATGAAAAATGTTCAACATCACTTGGCATCAGGGAATTGCTGACAAACCACCTCACACTGAGATACCATCTCACACTGGTCAGAGATGCCACCTCACACAGGTCAGAATAACTAAAATGAACAAGACAAGAATCAATAGATGGTGGCAAGGATGAAAGGAAAGAAGAACCCTTCTACACTGTTCGTGGAAATGCAAACCAGTACAACCACTCTGGAAAACAGTATGGAGGATTCTCAAAAAAATTAAAAATAGAGCTAAACTATGATCCAGCTATTGCACTACTAGGTATTTATTCAGAAGATACACATATTGTGACCTTAAGGGGCACATGCACCCCAATGTTTATAGCAGCAAAGTCCACAATAGCCAATCTATGGAAAGAGCCCAGATGTCCTTCAAGAGAAGAATGGATCATGGTGATGTGATATCTAGGAAGAATTTAAGCCTGTTGATGGCAAGGATCCCAAGTGCAGGGCATGGAGGTCGACCCTTGCCCAAGCCCATGGGTGTTTAATTTTTCCTGAGGCAGACTGCTTGCTAGGAGATTTTGCTAGCCACCTCTTTCTTAACATTATCCCATTCTCATCTCTAGTGAAGAACTTTGGCCTTCCATGGATACATTTCCACCGTTTTGCTCTTTTCTCAAACTAGGTTCACCCTGGGAGCCATCCAGATCCAGTGTCTCAGAGTAATATCCTCTACTTTAAATGAAGTAATTCCAGCTGAGTCCTTCTGACTGTGGGAGAGACTGGGGCACAGTGACCCTTGTCAGGTGCTTTCAGAACTATGTTGACTCTAAGAGGCCTAAGATATTTGAAGGTGCCCAGCAGATCATGTGTGTGTAGGCTTGGCCTGGTTTTTAGAAGGACCTGGCCACATTTCTTGGGTAAAAGGGAGTGAAGTTACAGACTTAATTCACAGATGTATCTTATTCCCAATTTATCTACTTTTTAAAAGGTTTTATTTATTAAATTTTAAAGAGAGAGAGAGAGTACAAGTGGTGGGAGCCGCAGACAGAGGGAGAAGCAGGTTCCCCACTGAGCAGGGAGTATCTAGTGAGCTCAGGAAGTGCCCTTTCAAGGAATATTGCCCCAGAGCCTTCATCCAAATACTTGAGCATCAGCTGGGAGCACCAAGCTTACTAGCTGAATCACTGCAGCCTCTTATCCATTCATGGGAAGGGCAATTTTAAAAAGCCTACAACAGAGTTCCCTCTCTTTCTGAAGAAAGAATGCAGAGTTCTTGCTGACAGGGATCCCAGGGGTAGGCAGTGGAGGTTTCCCTTAACCCAAGCCCATAGTTGTTACTCCTTCCATGGAATGAGAATCGGGTTGCTAAGAGATGTCCCAGTGACTTCAATAAAGCGGTTTTGTGATTTTCATTTCTAATAAAAAAAATTTGGCCCAACATATATCCATTTCCATTCTCTTGTTCTTTAGGCTCACACGGTGGGCCATCAGGTCCAGTGTCTCCGAGCAATGACCTCTGCTTTAACCCGGGAAATCTGGAGGATATCTTGTGACTGTGGGGAAGTGTCACCCACAGGGCCCTCTTGAAATTTGGTTTCAGAACTGTAGTGATATCAGGAAACGTAATGCATTTGAAGGTTCCAAGCAGTGAATGTGTGTGTAGGTTTGTCCAGAGGATTTTAGAGTGTGCCGACCTCATTTCTTGGGTAAGGGGAAAAATTTAGAAATCTGATTACAGATTAAACTCCCTCAATTTTAATTGTGGATTACCAGCCCTGCTCATAATATACATTCCTATACTCTTAGTGATATTCTTTTTTATATATAAAATGTTCAATATTTCATTAGTTGAGTATATCACCCAGTGCTCTTTATATCACGTTCCCTATTTAATGCCCATCACCCAGTTACCCCATCTCCCTACCCAACACCCTTTCCACAACCCTCACTTTGTTTCCCAGAGTTGACTCTCATAGGGTTTGTCTCCCTCTCTGATTTCTTTCCATTCAGTTCCCCCCACCCCTAATTTCCTCTGCACTATTTCTAGTGTTCCACATACGAGTGAAACTGTTGTCGTTCTCTGATGGACCTATGTCACTTAGCATAATCCCACCAGTTCCATCCATGTCGCTGCAAATGGTAGGTATCCAATTCTTTCTGATGGCTGAGTAATATTCCATTGTGCATAAGAACCATTGCTTCTTTATCCCTTCATCTGTTGAAAGACATCTCGGCTCCTTCCAGTTTGGATCTTGTGGACATTGATGCTATGAACATTGGGGTGCATGTGCCCCTTCTTTTGACGAGATTTATCTTTAAGATAAATGCCTAGTAGTGCAATTCCTGGGTCATACGGTAGCTCTGTTTTTAACATCTTGAGGAAACTCCATACTGTTTTCCAGAGTGGCTGTATCAGCTTGCATTCCCAACAACAGTGTAGAAGTGTTCTCTTTTCCCTGCATCCTTGCCAACATTTATTGTTACCTGCCTTAATTTTTGCCATTCTGACTGGTGTAAGGTGGTGTCTCATTGTGGTTTTGATTTGTGGTTCCCTGATGACAAGTGATGTGCATCATGTTTTCCTGTGTCTGTTAGCCATTTGTATGTCTTCTTTGGAGAAGTGTCTGTTCATGTCTTCTGCCCTTTTCTTGACTAGGTTATTTGTATTTTGGGTGGTGAGTTAGAGAAGTTCTTTGTAAATCTTGGCTACCAGTCCTTTATGTGAAATATCATTTTACAGTATCTTCTCTGATTCCTTGGGTTGCCTTTTAGTTTTTTGATTGTTTCCTTTGCAGTGCAGAAGATTTTTTATCTTGATGAAATCCCAATAGTTCCTTTTTGTTTTTCCCTCCTCCTACCTTTAGAGATGCACTCTGCAAGATGTTGCTTTGTCCAAGGTCAAAGAGGTTGCTGCCTGTGTCCTCCTCTAGGATTTTAATGGTGTATGAGATTCCATTTACAATTGCACCAAAAGCCAGAAAGACGCCTAGGAATAAGCCTAACCCAAAATATAACGGATTTGTACTCTAGAATCTACAGAACACATGAAAGAAATTGAGGGAGACAAAGGGATGGAGAAACATTTTCCACCTTCATGAATTGCAATAGTAAACATTGTTAAAATGTCTATGCTTTCCAGAGCAGTCTACACGTTCAATGCACCCCCAGTCAATACACCATCGACATTCTTCACAGAGCTGAAACAATCCTAAAATGTGTATGGAAACAAAAAACACCCAAATTGCCAGTAGTATTGTACAGAAAAAGACACATAGATCAATGGAACAGAATAGAGAGCCCAGAAATGGACCCTCAACTCTATGGTCAATGAATCTTCGACAGAGCCCTAAAGAATAGCCAATGGAATATTGTCTTATTCTCAATTCTCTTCAATAAACGTTGCTGGGAAAATTGGACAGCCACATGCCGAAGAATGAATCTGGACCATTCTCTTACACATTACACAAAGATGCACTCAAAATGGATGAAAGACCTCAATGTGAGACAGAAAACCATCAAAATCCTAGAGGAGAACACAGGTCATAAGCTCTTCAACCTCGGCTGCATCAACTTCTTGCAAGACACGTCTCTAAAGGCAAGGGAAATGAAAGCAAAAATGAACTATTGGGACTTCATCAAGATAAAAAGCTTTTGCACAGCAAAGAAAACAGTCAACAAAACTAAAAGGCAACCTACGGAATCGGAGCAGGTATCAGCAAATGACATCAGATCTACCTGGAACTCCTCAAACTGAACACCCAAAAAATCCAGTCAAGAAAAGGGCAGAAGACATGAACAGACACTTCTCCAAATAAAACATACAAGTTGCCAATAGACACTTGAAAACATGCTCCACATCACTTGCCGTCAGATACCACCTTACACCAGTCAGAAGGGCTTAAATTAACACAAGAGCGAACAACAAACGTTAGCAAGGTTGTGGAGAAAGGGAAACGCTCTTACACTGTTGGGAATGCAAGCTGGTACAGACATGCTGGAAAACAGTATGGAGGTTCCTCGAGACATTAAAAATAGAGCTCCCTTATGACCCGGCAAGTGCACTACTAGATATTTACCTTAAATTTGCAGATGTGAAAAGAACGGACACATGCACCCCAATGTTCATAGATAGCATCCACATAGCGTCCACAATAGCCAAACTGTGGAAGGACCCGAGATGTCCTTTAACGGATGAATGGATAATGAAAATTTGGTTCATATATACAGTGGAATATTACTCAGACCATTGGCAGCGATATGGATGGAACTGGAGGGTAATAACGCTAAATGAAATAAGTCATTCAGAGAATGACAATTATATGGGGCCCCTAATATTGGAATATAAGGAATAGTGCAGAGCACAACAGGAAAAGGGAGGGAATCCTCAATGGGAATAAACCAAAGAAGGAGAAAAACCATGACAGCTAACTTCTTTAGTCCGGGAAACAAACAGGTCTGTGCAAAGGGAGGTGGGTGGGTGGGTGGGTGGGGATTGGGTAACTGGATAATAGGCTTATTAAGGAGGGCGCGTGATGAGATACATGAGCAGTGGATGTAATATGCAAGCAGAGATACTTTGAACATTTATCAAAACTAGTGGTGTACTAGGTGTTGGCTAATTTAATTTTTTTTTTCCATTCAATACGTATCACCAGGCTAACCCATCCCCCACCACCCTCCCCTCTAGAACCTGTTTGTTTCTCAGAGTCCATAGTCTCTCATGGTTCGTCTCCCCCTCCAATTCCCCCTCCTTTACTTTTGCCCTTCCTCCTATCATTTTTTTTTAACATATAATGTATTATTTGTTTCAGAGGTACATGTCTGTGATTCAAAGTCTTACACAATTCATGGTACTCACCATAGCACATACCCTCCCCAATGTCTATCACCCAGCCACCCCATCCCTCCCAAACCCCACCACTCCAGCAACCCTCAGTTTGTTTCCTGAGATTAAGAATTCCTCATATCAGTGAGGTCATATGATACATGTCTTTCTCTGATTGACTTATTCCGCTCAGCATACTACCCTCCACTTCCATCCACGTCATTGCAAGTGGCAAGATTTCATTCCCTTTGATGGTTGCCTAATATTCCATTGTGTATATATGTACCACATCTTTTTTTTTTTTTAAGATTTTATTTATTTATTTATTTATTTTGTCAGAGATAGAGAGCACAAGCGGGGGAGCAGCAGGCAGAGCGGGTAGAGGGAAAAGCAGGCTCTCTGACAAGCAAGGAGCCCATGTGGGACTCGATCCCAGGGCCCTGGGATCATGACCCAAGCCGAAGGCAGACGCTTAACTGACTGAGTCACCCAGGCAACCCTATACCACATCTTCTTTATCTATTCATCTGTCGATGGACATCTTGGCTCTTTCCATAGTTTGGTTATTGTGGACATTGCTGCTATATACATTGGGGGGTGCACATACCCCTTCGGGTCCCTACATTTGTATCTTTGTGGTAAATACCCAGTAGTGCCATTGCTGCGTCATATGGTAGCTCTATTTTCAACTTTTTGAGGAACCTCCATACTGTTTTCCAGAGTGGTTGCACCAGCTTGCATTCCCACCAACAGTGTAGGAGGGTTCCCCTTTCTCTGCATCCCCGCCAACATCTGTCGATTCCTGACTTGTTAATTTTAGCCATTCTGACTGGTGTGAGATGGTATCTCATCGAGGTTTTGATTTGGATTTCCCTGATGCCGAGCGATGTTGAGCACTTTGTCATGTGTCTGTTGGCCATTTGGATGTCTTCTTTGGAAAAAAAGTCTGTTCATGTCTTCTGCCGATTTCTTGATTGGATCATTTGTTCTTTGGGTGTTGAGTTTAAGTTCTTTATAGATTTTGGACACGAGCCCTTTATCTGATATGTCATTTGCAAATATCTTCTCCCATTCTGTCAGTTGTCTTTTGGTTTTGTAGCCTGTTGCTTTTGCTGTGCAAAAGCTTTTTATCTTGATGAAATCCCAATAGTTCATTTTTGCCCTTGCTTCCCTTGCCTTTGGCGGTGTTTCTAAGAAGAAGTTGCTGCAGCTGAGGTCAAAGAGGTTGCTGCCTGTGTTCTCCTTTAGGATTTTGATGGACTCCTGTCTCACATTTAGGTCTTTCAACTATTTGGAGTCTATTTTTGTGTGTGGTGTCAGGAAATGGTCCACTTTCATTCTTCTGCATGTGGCTGTCCAATTTTCCCAACACCATTGGTTGAAGAGACTGTCTTTTTTCCATTGGACATTCTTTTCTGCTTTGTCAAAGATGAGTTGACCATAGAGTTGAGGGTCCATTTCTGGGCTCTCCATTCTGTTCTATTGATCTAGGTGTCTGTTTTTTGCCAGTACCATAATGTCTTGATGATGACAGCTTTGTAATAGAGCTTGAAGTCCGGAATTTTGATGCCACCAGCTTTGCGTTTCTTTTTCAGCATTCCTTTGGCTATTCGGGGTCTTTTCTGGTTCCATACAAATTTTAGGATTATTTTCTCCATTTCGTTGAAAAATGTTGATGGTATTTTGATAGGGATGGCATTGAATGTGTAGATTGCTCTAGGTAGCATTGACATCTTCACAATATTTGTTCTTCCAGTCCATGAGCATGGACCATTTTTCCATTTCTTTGTGTCTTCCTCAGTTTCTTTCATGAGTATTTCATAGTTTTCTGAGTACAGATCCTTTGCCTCTTTGGTTAGGTTCATTCCTAGGAATCTTATGGTTTTGGGTGCAATTGTAAATGGGATTGACTCCTTAATTTCTCTTTCTTTCTTGTTGCTGGTGTATAGGAATGCCACTGATTTCTGTGCATTGATTTTATATCCT
>NW_027398737.1:7181-10177 GCF_003265705.2 Callorhinus ursinus | reverse complement strand
ACCCTAACTGGAATGATCTGCTCACTTTTGGACTTTAGCATTTCTTCATAGCACTTATTATTACCTGATATGATATGTGTACTTACTTCATTCCTTCATGTAACATGAAGCAAATGCAGCAGTGACTACAACAAACAAAAATCCCTGCCCTTGGTGCTTATATTCAAGGGGACGGTGAGTGTTAGACCGTATACAAGACAAGTAACTAAAATTACGGTGTTAGTTTATTAATCATGCTGAAGTAAATATAAAGCAAGGAAGATGGACAGGAAATTTAATTATATTTATTCGTTGTTCATCTGTGACACTAGAATATAAACTCTATGAGAGCAGGGACATGTTTATATATGTAATGTTGTTGAGCTATCAAAGTAGTGCTAATAAATTGTTAGTACATGATGGATGTATGGATGTGTGATATATGATTAAATAGTACTTGTTTCTCACCTGAATAGTTGAGCCATACCCCCTGGAGCCTACTCTTCTTGGTTTCCCTTCATGGCTCGCGTTACCATTTTCCCTTCCTCACTTCCCTTACTCATACAACCTCTTCTAAGTCTCTGTGGGCCTTTTAATGATGGGAAAACAGGTAAAGGACAGAACTGTTGGGACAGCTCAGTGATCTATATTTCTACAGTGTCTGCCTAATGAGCACTAGGTGAAAAAATATAGAAGAATCTTGACGTTCTCACGCAGTAGTGTCTGTTGCTTCTATTGGGACAGAATCTGCTCTCACCTGTGCACAGGGGATTGGAGATGAGCCTCATCCATTCTTCAGACTCTAAGCCTCCTTGTTGTAGGAGGCAGCCAAGCCCAGAACTCCTGCCCTGATCTTCTTTGACTCTTTTCTTCCTAGAGGAAAACCCTGAGAAGGCACTCACCTCCATGGAGGGGGTCTCTCCACCACTTCCAGGCTCTTCAGGGCTTGGCTAAGGCTAACTGTTGTTTTACTACTGCTGAGCCAGACACAGGGGCCTGAACAACTTGCTCACGAAGAACTTAGGAAAAAGTCCAGAAATAACAGTGTTGTGAGGAGCTGAGGGTCTCTTTCTCTCTCTTTCCCTCCCTCTACCCACCTTCCCAAGGGGATTTAGTCACTGAGGTACCTCTTCTTAATTAGCCCAGGTTCAGGGCATCCCTAAGCAATCAGTCTGGGGAGAACAGAACAAACTTCTAAGTTATTCCCATTTTTGACCAATTAAGTGTCAGAACTTTCTAAAGGTTTTGCGTAATGAGAAAACATGAAATATCACCAATCAGAGGCTTTCAATAACAAGACTGTCTTTTTAAATGCCCCAAGTCTATGTTTTGAAGAGACATCTCAGACCCTAAGCAGATCACCCCCTCTACCCTATATCCTAGCCTCTGCCCTGATACTCTAGCTACTCAGAGAAAAATATCATCCCCCAACCCCCAATAGGACAACGCCCAACTGACCTCTAAAATGTGCACCAATATCCAAAAAGCATGCATACTGGTCTCACTCAAAGACTTAACTTCACCAGACATCCCCACAAAACCTGTTTCCTCCTTTGCTAATTTTAGAGAGAGGTTCCTGATCCTAACCCTGTGTACTCTCAATAAAAAGGGAAGAGGTTCTGCTTCCAAATCCCACTCCATTCTCTGCTATTGTCTCAGCTTTCCAATCTTCTGAACACATGTGCATCTGTATGCATTCTAGCAAGATTCCACCAGCCATTTATTTCTGTGGCGTGTCCACGATTGCCAGCTGGGCACTTCAAAGTGGGGACAGCATAAGGACAGCTAATGTAGGCAGTTATATTTACAACCTAGAACAACTGACAAATGTAAATTGTGAGTCTGCTTTATATTAGAGTGAGACAGAAAAAGTGACAGTTATAAAACATTTATCTGGATTTGGGATTTCATTTGTAATATGCTTGTTAATCTGAGAATGTCAATAGGTGCAAAAGGGCATGAAGTGGGAATAATCTTCCTTCCTATTCCTCACATTGTCCAAGCAAAACCATATTGCCATATAATATTAGAAAAAAAGTATAAGTATATATCTACGTATTCTTTACAGAAAATGCTGTGAAAATCTATTTTAAAACCTTTTCTCTCTCACTTAACAATATATAAAAGATAGTCTCCCATATCAACACATGCTGTCACTTCTTTTCTTTTTTTTCAATAGCATTCCCTTCTTTTTTTTAATCTTTTTTTAAATTATGTTATGTTAATCACCATACATTACATCATTAGTTTTTGATGTAGTGTTCCATGATTCATTGTTTGCATATAACACCCAGTGCTCCATGCAGAACATGCCCGCTTTAATACCCATCACCAGGCTAACACATCCTCCCTTCTTTATGGGATATGGATACCCCATTCTTTATAGCTAGCTCCCTATTGATCACTCTTTGTTGTTGTTTTCATTTTACTATGAAAAATGATGCTATAAATATTCTTAGAAATGTATAAGTCCATACACATTGATATTTCTGAAATAAATCCCTAAACTTGACACTTCTAGGTTAAAAGGTAGATATATTGAAGGTATTGGTTTCTATTAACACCAAATTATGCTCCAAAAATTTTAGATTGATTCACACTGCCACTAAGACTGTATGATAACAGCACTCCTGATTTCCTGATCTACTACCAACCTACGACAAAATCAAAATTCATTTTACATTGAAGAGAACAACATTAAGATACCTTAAAAGAGAAATCAGTTGGAAAACCTGTTGAAGTGGAAAATGTTTTGAAAGATAAAAATTACCAAAACTGACTCAAAAATTAAACAATTGAATATACCTAAATATGGAAAACAATTGAATTCATAATTTAAAATCCTCCCACACAGAAAACTATAGCTTCAAATGGCTTTCCTGGTACATTCTATCAAATTTTCAAGAAAGAAATATTTCCAATCCTACACAGAATTTTTGAGATCAGAATTAAATCTTGATATCAAGGACACTAAAAAAAAAAAAAGAAAGAAAGAAAGAAAGAAAGAAAGAAAGAAA
>NW_027398737.1:0-7081 GCF_003265705.2 Callorhinus ursinus | reverse complement strand
GAAAGAAAGAAAGAAGGAAAGAAAGAAAGAAAGAAAGAAAGAAAGAAAGAAAGAAAGAAAGAAAGAAAGAAAGAAAGAAAGAAAGTTAAAAATTAATATCCCTTGTGAATATGAAAGCAAAAATCCTTGATAAAATATGAAAAATTAGGGGTGCCTGGGTGGCTCAATTGTTTAAGCATCCGACTCTTGGTTTTGGCTCAGGTCATGATCTCAGGGTCTTGGAATCAAGCCCCAAGGCGGGCTCCATGCTCAGCCTGGAGTCTCCTTGAGGATTCTCACCCTCTCCCTCAGCCCCTCCCCCCCATTCATGCGCATGCTCTCTCTCTCTCTCTCTCTCTCTCTCTCTCTCAAATAAGTGAATAAATTGTTTTTAAAAATGAGAGAATAGGGCGCCTGGGTGGCTGAGTTGTTAAGCATCTGCCTTCGGCTCAGGTCATGATCCCAGGGTCCTGGGATCGAGCCCCGCATCGGGCTCCCTGCTCAGCGGGAAGCCTGCTTCTCACTCTCCCACTCCCCCTGCTTGTGTTCCCTCTCTGGCTGTGTCTCTGTCTCTCTCTGTCAAATAAATAAATAAAACCTTTAAAAAAATGAGAGAATAAAATCCAGCAATATTTAAAGAGAATACTGTGCCATAACAAAATGGTGATTTTGTTCCAGACAAGCAGTGTTGGTTTAACATTAGGAGATTAATATAATTCATCATGTGAACATAATTAAAGAGAAAACCACATGGTCACTTAAATAGGAACAGAGAAGGTATTTGACTAAAATCAACATCCACTGATTAAAAACTCTGATCAAACTAGGAACAAATGGGATCTTCCTTAAACTCATAAATAGAATCTACCAAAAACTGAATGCATTAATGAAACCTAATGATGAAAGACTCAATTTCTCCCTCCAAGATAGGGAAGAAGGTGTTTGTGGTTTTGATTTGTATTTCCCTGATGCTGAGTGATGTTGAGCATTTTTTCATGAGTCTGTTGGCCATTTGGATGTCTTCTTTGGAGAAATGTCTGCTCATGTCTTCTGTCCATTCCTTGATTGGATTATTTGTTCTTTGGGTGTTGATTTTAATAAGTTCTTTATAGATTTTAGATACTAGCTCCTTTATCTGACATGTTATCTGCAAATATCTTCTCCCATTCTGTCATTTGTCTTTTGGTTTTTTTGACAGTTTCCTTTGCTGTGCAAAAGTTGTTATCTTGATGAAGTCCCAATGCTTCATTTTTGTCTGTTTCCCTTGCCTTTGGAGACTTGTCTAGCAAGATGTTGCTGCAGCTGAGGTCACAGAGGTTGTTGCCTGTGTTCTCCTCTAGGATTTTGATGGATTCCTGTCTCACATTTAGGTCTTTCATCCATTTGGAATCTATTTTTGTGTATGGTGTAAGGAAATGGTCCAGTTTCATTCTGCATGTGGCTGTCCAATTTTACCAACACCATTTGTTGAAGAGACTGTCTTTTTTCTATTGGATATTCTTTCCTGCTTTGTCAAAGATTAGTTGACCATAGACTTGATGGTCCAACTCTGGGTTCTCTATTCTGTTCCATTGATCTATGTGTCTGTTTTTGTGCCAGTATCATACTGTCTTGATGATTATAGCTTTGTAATAGAGCTTGAAGGCCGGAATTGTGATGCCACCAGCTTTGGTTTTCCTTTTCAACATTCCTTTGGCTATTCAGGGTCTTTTCTGTTTCCAAATTTTAGGATTATTTGTTCCAGCTCTGTGAATAAAGTTGATGGTATTTTGATAGGGATTGCATTGAATGTGTAAATTGCTCTAGGTGGCAGAGACAGTTTAACAATATTTGTTCTTCCAATCCATGAGCATGGAACATTTTTCCACTTCTTTGTAGTCAAATTAAGTCTTTTAGTATCGTGGAATCTGTGTTTTCCTTAGAAAAGCTTATGTCCATAATCGAAGGTAACAAAAAAGGAATGAAGAAAAATGAAGAGAGCCACAGAGAAATATGGGTGTCTATTGTGTGCACTAAATACAAGCAATGGGAACACCAGAAGAATAGGAGAAACAAAGGAGAGTAAGAAATAGTCAAAGAAATGATGGTTAAAACTTTCCAAATTTGATGAAAAACATTACTTTACACATCCAAGAAAGTCAATGAACTCCAAGTAAAATGAATGCAAAAAGATGTGTCACAGTGGCCAGGCTGCAGTGGAGGAGGTGAGCGCCCATTGGGCAGGCAGATTCGCAGAACTCGGATGGGTCCCCTTCCCTGGGTCCCCTCCAGTGTAGTGGTCGAGCTGTGGGATGCAGCTTAGGGTCCTCGGATAGATGCCCAGTGGGGAGACCTCTGTGAGGGTTCTACAGGCCCTCCTTGCCCATCCTGGAGAGCCACTTTGGTGCTGGTGGGCCGGGTGGTGTTGGGACTTTGTCCAGGAAGCTTGCTTTCCTCGCCTTATTCCCTTCGTTGGGAAAATAGGTCCAAGAGATATGCCCCTGAAGGAATTTTTGTAAAATAGGCCAGGCGGTACCCCATGTTCTTTTTTGCCACAACCTACTTGCTAATTAAACAGCTATCAGAAGCAGGAAGACAGTAAGCTTCAACCAAAGTAAAATAGTTATGAATTCTTGCTGAAATATTTATGGATGAAATAAGAGGATGCCCAGGATGTGTTTCAAAATAAGCCAGTTGGAGGAGGAATGTGGATGGGAGAAGAGAGGAAACAAGATTGGCCATGAGTTTGATGAAGTTGGATAATGTGCTGTTTTGTCTACTTTTGTATACATTTATAATTTAGCATTAAAATTTTTTCTGAAATAAAAAAATAAATGCAAAGAGATCCACACACAAATACATAATAATAAAATTGCTGAAAAAGAAAGAAAAAAATCTTCAAAGCAACCAGAAAAAAATGACTTCTCACATACAAGAGGACCCCATTAAGAGTAACAGTGACTTCTCATGGAAACAGTTTAGACAAGAAGGCAATGGGATGATATATTTAGGTGCTGAAAAAAAAGATACGGTCAATCAAGAATCTTATATCCACCAAAACTATCTTTCAAAAATGAAAGCAAAAGAAAGACATTTAACTCCGAGAAAAACTTGGAGAATTTGTTGCTAACAGAATCTTCTTACAAGAAATACCAAAGAAATTTTTTGTGACTAAAAGTAAATGACCCCAGGAAGTAACTAAGATCCACACACACACAAGGAAACAGCACTGAATAAAGTAATTCTGTAATTGTAAAAGATGTTATAAATGCATAATTCTTTCCCTATCTTCCATTAACTAATTTTGAAATCACTGTGTAAAACAATCAGCATATAATTATATTGTTGAGTGGATAACATATAGAAATGTACTATATTTGTCAATGATAGCTTAAGATGATAGGTAGGAGCAAAGCTGTTTTGGAGAAAGGAAATGATACCAGTTGCCAATTTGAATGTGAGGAACAAATGAAGAGAACCAGAAAAGATAAATAAGGATAATTTAATAAATGCTATGAACATATACTTGTTCTCCTTTCTTCCCCCAGTTTCTTTAAAAAATACATAAACTAATAATTATAACAATGTATTGTTAAGTTTATAACTATATAAATATAATATGTACAATAATAACACAAAAAGGAGGAAGTGAAGAGTTGCACAGAGTATAAATCTAACATCAATTCCAAGTTAAGTTGGATGTGGCAAGCCCTAGAAATATACTAAAAAAAAATTTTAAAAATGAAAAAATCAATAAAATATTTATAATATTACTAGAAAATATTCACTTAATGCAAAAGTAATATAACTATAGTTAATATGTGAAATGCAGTAGAAAAGGTGCATAGTATTTATACATAAGACAGAAACTTTAGCTGAGATAAAAACTGTAAAAAAGAATTAAATGAAAGTACAAATTTAATAAAAAATTGCATGAGAGATAAAGAATTCCTTTCATAAACTTATCAATAGACTTAACACAGATGAAGAAAGAATCAAAGACTTGAGAATAGGCCACAGTATATATGTACGGCATATGTTTACTAAGTTTGTTACTAGTTACTAGGACCATAGTATTTTATATTCCCATCATAACTGAATAAAAGATTTTATTATCCAACATTCACATAAACACTTAATATTCGTAGAGTTTTACTTTTTTCCAATCTAATGGAAGTGATGTGGTTGATGAATGAGTAAATTTGGGCAAGTTGCTTAATGTCTTTTTTAGCTTCTATATTCTCATCTGTTTAGTGAATATACTACTTACCTCACAAGTTATTGCCAAGATTGAATAAAAATATACAGAAATTATAAGCTACTTAGTATGCAATCAATACTTCTTTCCTTCCACCTATATGATACCAAAACATCCAGCAAAGTTTCTTATGCAGTAGATATTTAACATATAAAAATCAATCAAAAGTTATAAAAGCTATACTTAGCATCTTTACTGAAAAAAGTTCCTCATATCCTTGGAAAAAAATAACAAAGAAGAGCAAAATTTGAAATCACATGAACCTGTGTCAAATTGTATTTCTGCTCAGTTTTGAAAATTATTATCAATATTAATTTAAAAATAGAGGTATTTCAATTAGGAATAAGAAAATAAATATTTGTGGTGGCTATGCAAAAGGAATAGAAGTTTTAATTACACACCACTCCTTTCTTTTTCCTTATCTTCTAATAAGGAACATTAGTTTATATCAGAAAATTTCATATTTTAATTTGTATCCTATACACCAATATTTACACAACATTTAGTACGACTATAAAGAAATATCTGTAAGAAATAAAACAGAAAAAGTGAATGTCTTCTCAGATATATGTAACAGATATTATATGGGATTAGCATTTACTTTCACCAAGGAACATTTCCAGAACAGAGAATACTAAAAACTTTCCTGGTAAAAGTACTATTCTCTCTAGTTTTGTTTTTGTTTTAACTATGAGCATATAACTACGAATACAAAGTATATGTTAAGAGGCAAACATTCAAATTAAGTAAAAATTTGCAACATATCATACCTGCGATACTTCAAATTATACATTAGACTTATTTTGAGTATGGTAATTACATGTGAATTAGGAGTTCAAATAAAGGTCTATAACTAGTATTTATATTTCTTTTTGTATTCAGTTTTTAAAGTTTTTATTTAAATTCCAGATAGTTAACAGTGTTATATTAGTTTCAGGTGTACAATATGGTGATTCAACACTTCCATACAACACCTGCTGCTCATCACTAGTGCACTCCTTAATCCCCATCACATATTTAACCCATCCCCCTACCCACCTCCCCTGTGGTAACCATCAATTTGTTCTTTATAGTTAAAAGTCTGTGTCTTGGTTTGCTTCTCTCTCTCCTTTTTCCCCTTTACTTGTTTGTTTTGTTTCTTAAATTCCACATTTAAGTGAAATCATATGATATTTGCCTTTCTCTGACTGACTTATTTTGCTTAGCATAATACTCTCTAGCTCCATCCATGTCATAGCAAATAGCAAGATTTCATTCTTTTATATGGTTGAAAAATTCTCAATATCATTGATCATCAGAGAAACACAAATCAAAACTACAATGAGATATCACCTCATACCTGTCAAAATGGCTAAAATCAACAACCCAAGAAACAGGTATTAGCAAAGCTGTGGAGAAAGGGGAATGTTATTGCACTGTTGGTGGGAATGCAAACTAGTGCAGGCACTCTGGAAAACAATATGGAGTTTCCATAAAAAGTTAAAAATAGAACTACCCTACAGTCCAGCAACTGCATTACTAAGTATGCATCCAAAGAATACAAAAATACTAATTCAAAGGACTACATGCACCCTGATATTTATAGCAGCATTATCTACCATAGCCAAAATATGTAAAGAGCCCAAGTGTTCATTGACTGATGAAGGGATAAAGAAGATATGGTGTATTATATATATAATGGAATATTACTAGTATTTATTTTTAGATATCTGTATTGATTTTCTATGTACTCAGTTGTGAAAAGTAGAGACAAAAATAAGTAGAGCAAAAGCTATTGATATTTCGTGTGTATATAGTAGTGAGGAGATGCTATGAGACATCTCAATTCATTTTGGAGTAGGAGACATCTGCACGTTGGGAAATTAAAGCCTCAATGGACAGATAATGTCTGTCTCCCATCTCCTAGTGTGAACATGGAGTAGGCATTCTGGTTGAGAATAAGCTTGATTTGCAGGATAGAGGCCAGTGACTGTTTTATGGACTGAAGGTTTGTATCCCCTCAAAATCCATATGTTGAAACCCTGACACCCACTGCAGATGATTTGGATGATGGAGACTCTTGGGAAGTAATTAAGTTGAAATGAGGTCATTAGTTGGGCCCGCATCACATAGCAACAGTGTCCTTCTGAGAAAAGACACCAGACCGTACTACCTCTCTTTCCCAAATACCCACCAATGAAAGGCCAGTTGAGGACATAGACAGAAGGTAACCATCTACAAGCCAGAGAGTTGTCACCAAAAATTGAATTAGACTGAACCTTGAACATGGACTTTTCGGTCTCCAGAACTATGCTAAATATATCTTTATTAAATTATTAATATTTATTTTATATAATTATTTAATAATTATATATAATTATACAATATACAATTATATAATATATAATATATAATATAATAATTATTTATATAATTATTTAATAATTATATAAAGATATAATTAAATATATCTTTATTAAAACCACCGGATGTAGAGTGTTTTGTTGTGGTAACCCAAGAAGACTAACACAAATAGTAACTCTCCTTCATTCAAAATCAAACACCAAACAGAAGAACATCGTCTTTGCTATAAGAGATGTTTAATGCCCCATCACTAGTTTCTTGACCAGAAATGGCAAGGCCATTCAGAGAGGCAGTTTAGAGCACAGCATCCCTGAGATGCAAGAGAGGAATGGAAATGTTGGTGGAGGAGAAGGGGAAGGATAGGAATACATTAGCAATGGGTGGTCAGAGCTTGATTTGATGGGAAAGGGAAACAAGGAGAGGGAGAGAAGAGAAGAGCTCAAAGACAAAGGGAGAGAAGAAAAAGAAAGAAGATAGTTGGTAGATGAACAAAGGGTGATCAGGGCAGGGTGCAAGAGGCAT
>NW_027398736.1:5773-10177 GCF_003265705.2 Callorhinus ursinus | reverse complement strand
ATATATATTCTGTGTATTTGTGGCTCCTATGTATAGTTTTACAATAAAGACCTTTCAATTTCATATCTGCTGTGTCAGATCAGTTTTAAGTAATTACTCTTGACAGACTTTGGCAAAACTGAGCTTACTCTCTGCCTCCCCCAATATCCAGACACTACCTTTTCAAGTCTGGTGTGTGAGTTTTAGGCAGTAGGCAACTCTTCAGTAACAAAAGTTGCTCTTAAAAAACAGATCAGGGGTCTGGAAGTATCCTTCGACTCAGATATCTAGAGGGTGGGATTCCATGATGTGTCATTTATCTAGTGGACAGTGGTCATCAAAATTTTAGGTGTAGGACCTCTTATTTCCTTCCACAGAAGAATCGCTTCCACAGAAATCCCCTTCATGACCATGAGCAAGGTAGAGCACTCTTGTTGAATGGTTGAAGTGAGGGTGATAATCCTAAAATCCTTCCTAAACCCTCAAAGAAGTGGACCCTGCCACCCAGACCCAGAATGCTGGGGTCCTCCTGATCACAGATGGGAAAGCTGTGTGCCAGAAGACGCTTCTTCAGACATGGACTCCCTCATGCTCCTGCAAAGACACCTATCTGTGTGGACTCCAGTGGGCCCAATGCACTGACGGTACTTTTGCTCTCTCGGTTTCCAGCGCTGCCAACAGCAAATGGTGCCCTAACCACTATGCTTTCAGCATAACTTACCATCCCATTTTCCAAACTCCTCATTGGCCACTGCTCCCCTACTCCCACTCCAATCCAGACACACACTGGCACACATTATCTTTCTACCCACTTGACTATTCTCTATCCTCAGCACGGAATTAGCTGCCCTCCCTCTAACTCACCAAACCTTCTTTCCAAACCTGCCTTAAATTCTCATTTGAAAAAGAGGCCCTTACTAGTGCTTTACCTGGTAGCTCTCCACTCCAAGAAACACAGTGGGCCTTCTTTACCTTCTTTTTCGTGCTTCCTTCTTTTAAACGTATCCTCAGATCACATTCAAGCACCTTCAACAAGAGTATGGAACTTGGCTCATTTTATTTACACCTATTCCTTCTGCTTCCCCAGAACACTGCAAAGATGTTTTGTTTATTTCTGTCATTTACCCAGAGAGGACTGTTGAGTCTCCAAATGTAATTGTTGATGTGACTATTTCTTCTTTCAGCTCAATCAGATTCTTTTTCTTGTATTTTGAAGCTCTGTTTTTAGGTGTACACACTTAAGATTGTTGTATTTTCTTGGTGAATTGACATTTTTCTTAAGATTTATTTATTTTGAGAGAGTGAGAATGAGAGAGAGAGAGAGAGTACATGACAGCGGGGAGGGTTAGAGGGAGAAGCAGGCTCCCCGCTGTGCGGGGAGCCCGACGCGGGACTCGATCCCGGGACTCCAGGACCATGACCTGAGCTGAAGGCAGTCGCTCAACCAACTGAGCCACCCAGGCGTCCCGAATTGACTCTTTTATCATTATGTGATGTTCCTTTCTATCCATGGTAAATTTCCTTCTTATAAAGTCAACTTTTTCTGATATTTCATTTATACTCCTACTTTCCCCTGATCCCTAACCTTGACAACCACTCATGTGTTTTCTATCACTGTAGTTTTGTCTTTTTCAAAAACGCTATAGAAATAGAAGAACAGAGCATGTAATTTATCGAGACTGGTTTCTTTCACTCAGGAAATTGCATTTGAGGCTCATCCAAGTTGTATGTATCAATAGTTTATTACTTTTCTGTTGCTGAGTAGTAACCCATTGTACAAGTGTACCACAGTTTGTCCATTCATTCATAGAAGGACATTTGGGTCAAAACAAACAGATTTTAGCAAATATGAATAGCTGCTATACACATTCACAGGTATGTTTTTGTGTGAACATAGGTTCTTATTTCTTCCAGGAGTGGCATTGGTGAGTCATATAGTGTCTATATGTTTAGGAGAAATGACCAAATTATTTTCCACAGAGGCTGTACCATTTTACATTCTGACCAGTAATATATGAGAGTTCAAGTTGCTCTTTATTCTTGTTAACATTTAGTAAGGTCAGTAATTTTGAAAATATCAGTCACTCTCAAGTGTGTGTTGTGTTACCTCATCTTATTTTTAATTTGCATTTCTCTTCATTGATGTAGAACAATTTTCATGTGCATATTTGTCATCCATATGCCCACTTTGGTGATGTGTCTATCAAGATCATTTACCCATTTTTAAAAGCCAAATGTCCATTGACAAATGAATAAATAAAGAAGATGTGGTATATAAATATACAATGGAATATTAGTCATCAGAAAGGATGAATGCCTACCATTTACATCAGTGTGGATGGAACTGGAGGGTATTATGCTAAGTGGAATAAGTCAATCAGAGAAAGATAATTATAATATGGTTTCACTCATATGTGGAATATAAGAAACAGTGCAGAGGATCATAGGGGAAGGGAGGGAAAACCAGAATGGAAAGAAATCAGAGAGAGAGACAAACCATGAGAGACTCTTAACTATAGGAAACAAACTAAGGGTTGCTGGAGGGGAGGTGGGGGGCATGGGGTAATTGGGTGATGGGCATTAAGGAGGGCACATGATGTGATGAGCACTGGGTGTTATATGCAACTGATGAATTATTGAACTCTACATCTGAAACTAATGATGTACTGTATGTTGGTTAATTGAATTTTTTAAAAAAGACAATTCAAAAGCCATGAAAAAAATTTAAAAATGGGTCATTTGTTTGCTAATTTTTGAGTTTTGAAAAACTTTGATGTATTCTGGATACAAGTCTCTTGTTGGGTATATGATTTGCAAATACTTTCTAACAGTCTGTAGTTTGACTTTTTATTCTGATTTTCTCAGAGCAAAGGTTTTTAATTTTGAGGAAGTCTAACTCCAGGTCATGAGATTTTCTCCTATGTTTTCTTTAAAAATTTTATAGTTTTCCCTTAGCATTTAGATCGATGATACATTTTAACTTGATTTTGTACTATAAACTGTTAGGTTTAAGTAGAGGTTCTTTTTTGTTTCTTTTTTTGTTGTTTCTTTTTTTAAAAATATGTGTGTCTAATTGTTCTATTACCATTTATTGAAAAGACCAACATTTCTCAATTGAATTGTCTTACTCCTTCATAAAAAACTCTACCGGTCCTCTTTGTGTGGGTCTATTTCTGGACTCTAATCAGTTCTACCGATCTATTTGCATATCCTTTAGCTAATACCACACCATCTTTTTTTTTAATTTTTTATTGTTATGTTAATCACCATATATTACATCATTAGTTTTTGATGTAGTGTTCCACGATTCATTGTTTGTTCATAACACTCAGTGCACCATGCAGAATGTGCCCTCTTTAATACCCATCACCAGGCTAGCCCATCCCCCTCCCCTCCTCCCCTCCAGAACCCTCAGTTTGTTTTTCAGAGTCCATCATCTCTCATGGTTCGTCGCCCCCTCTGACTTACTCCCCTTCATTCTTCCTCTCCTGCTATCTACTTCTATTTCCTTTTTTTTAATTATGTTGCGTTCTTTCAGAAGTACAGATCTGTGATTCAGTCGTCTTGCATAATTCACAGTGCTCACCATAGCACATACCCTCCCCAATGTCTATCACCCAGGCACCCCATCCCTCCCACCCCCGACCACTCCAGTAACACTCAGTTTGTTTCCTGAGATTAAGAATTCCTCATATCAGTTAGGTCATATGATACATGTCTTTCTCTGTTTGACTTATTTCACTCAGCATAAAACCCTCCAGTTCCATCCACGTCGTTGCAAATGGCAAGATCTCATTCCTTTTGATGGCTGCATAATATTCCATTGTGTATATATACCACTCTTCTTTATCCATTCATCTGTCGATGGACATCTTGGCTGTTTAAAAGTGGATGGTATTTTAATGGGGATTGCATTGAATGTGTAGATTGCTCTAGGTAGCATTGACATCTTCACAATGTTGGTTCTCCCAATCCATGAGCATGGAACGTTTTTCCATTTCTTTGTGTCTTCTTCAATTTCTTTCATGAGTATTTTATACTTTTCTGAGTACAGATCCTTTGTCTCTTTGGTTAAATCCTAGGTATCTAATGGTTTTGAGTGCAATTGTAAATGGGATCGACTCCTTGATTTGTCTCTCTTCTGTCTTCTTGTTGGTGTATAGGAATGCCACTGATTTCTGTGCGTTGATTTTATAGCCTGCTACTTGACTGAATTCCTGTATGAGTTCTAGCAGTTTTGGGGTGGAGTCTTTTGGGGTTTCCACATACAGTATCATATCATCTGCAAAGAGTGAGAGTTTGACTTCCTCTTTGCCAATTTGGATGTCTTTGATTTCTTTTTGTTTTCTGATTGCTGTGGCTGGGACTTCTAATACTATGTTGAATAGCAGTGGTGAGAGTGGACATCCCTGCCGCGTTCCTGAA
>NW_027398736.1:0-5673 GCF_003265705.2 Callorhinus ursinus | reverse complement strand
TCTTCTGTCTTCTTGTTGGTGTATAGGAATGCCACTGATTTCTGTGCATTGATTTTATAGCCTGCTACTTGACTGAATTCCTGTATGAGTTCTAGCAGTTTTGGGGTGGAGTCTTTTGGATTTTCCACATACAGTATCATATCATCTGCAAAGAGTGAGAGTTTGACTTCCTCTTTGCCAATTTGGATGTCTTTGATTTCTTTTTGTTGTCTGATTGCTGTGGCTGGGACTTCTAATACTATGTTGAATAGCAGTGGTGAGAGTGGACATCCCTGCCGCGTTCCTGACCTTAGGGGAAAAGCTCTCAGCGTTTCCCCATTGCGAATGATATTCGCTGTAGGTTTTTCATAGATGGCTTTTATGATATTGAGGTATGTACCCTCTAACCCTATACTCTGAAGAGTTTTGCTCAAGAAAGGATCCTGTACTTTGTCAAATGCTTTTTCTGCATCTATTGAGAGGATCATATGTTTCTTGTTCTTTCTTTTGTTAATGTATTGTATCACGTTTGATTGATTTGCGGATGTTGAACCAGCCTTGCAGCCCAGGGATAAATCCCACTTGGTCGTGGTGAATAATCCTTTTAATGTACTGTTGGATCCTATTGGCTAGTATTTTGGTGAGAATTTTTGCATCCATGTTCATCAAGGATATTGGTCTGTAATTCTCCTTTTTGATGGGGTCTTTGTCTGGTTTTGGGATCAAGGTAATGCTGGCCTCATAAAATGAGTTTGGAAGTTTTCCTTCCATTTCTATGTTTTGGAACAGTTTCAGGAGAATAGGTATTAATTGTTTAAAGATCTGATAGAATTCCCCTGGGAAGCCATCTGGCCCTCGGGTTTTGTTTCTTGGGAGATTTTTGATGACTGCTTCAATTTCCTTAGTGGTTATAGTTCTGTTCAGGTTTTCTATTTCTTCCTGGTTCAATTTTGGTAGTTGATACATCTCTAGGAATGCACCCATTTCTTCCAGGTTACCTAATTTGCTGGCATAGAGTTGCTCATAATATATTCTTATAATTGTTTGTATTTCTTTTGTGTTGGTTGTGATCTCTCCTCTTTCATTCATGATTATGATGATTTTGGTCATTTCTCTTTTCTTTTTGATCAGTCTGGCCAGGGGTTTATCAATCTTATTAATTCTTGCAAAGAACCAGCTCCTAGTTTCGTTGATCTGTTCTACCATTCCTTTGGTTTCTAGTTCATTGATTTCTGCTCTGATCTTTATTATTTCTCTTCTCCTGCTGGGTTTAGACTTTATTTGCTCTTCTTTCTCCAGCTCCTTTAGGTGTAGGGTTAGGTTGTGTATTTGAGACCTTTGTTGTTTCTTGAGAAAGGCTTGTATTGCTATATACTTTCCTCTCAGGACAGCCTGTGCTGTATCCCAAAGATTTTGGACAGTTGTGTTTTCATTTTCATTGGTTTCCATGAATTTTTTTAATTCTTCTTTAATTTCCTGGTTGACCCATTCATTCTTTAGTAGGATGCTCTTTATCCTGCATGTATTTGAGTTCTTTCCGACTTTCCTCTTGGGATTGAGTTCTAGTTTCAAAGCATTGTGGTCTGAAAATATGCAGGGAATGATCCCAATCTTTTGGTACCGGTTGAGACCTGATTTGTGACCTAGGATGTGATCAATTCTGGAGAATGTTCCATGGGCACTAGAGAAGAATGTGTATTCCGTTGCTTTGGGATGGAATGTTCTGAATAGGTCTGTGAAGTTCATTTGGTCCAGTGTGTCATTTAAAGTCTTTATGTCCTTGTTGATCTTTTGCTTAGATGATCTGTCCATTTCAGTCAGGGGGGTCATAAAGTCCCCCACTATTATTGTATTGCTGTCAATGTGTTTCTTTGCGTTTGTTGTTAATTGCCTTATATAATTGGCTGCTTCCTTGTTCGGGGCATAGATATTTACAATTGTTAGATCTTCTTGTTGGATAGACCCTTTAAGTAGGATATAGTGTCCTTCCTCATCTCTTATTACAGTCTTTGTTTTAAAATCTAGTTTGTCTGATATAAGGATTGCCACCCCAGCTTTCTTTTGGTGTCCATTAGCATGGTAAATGGTTTTCCACCCCCTCACTTTCAATCTGGGGGTGTCTTTGGGTCTAAAATGAGTCTCTTGCAGACAGCATATGGATGGGTCTTGTTTTTTAATCCAATCTGATAGCCTGTGTCTTTTGATTGGGGCATTGAGCCCATTTACATTCAGGGTAACTATTGAAAGGTAGGAATTTAGTGCCATTGTATTGCCTGTAAGGTGACTGTTAACTGTATGTTGTCTGTGTTCCTTTCTGATCTTTGCTGCTTTTAGGCTCTCTCTTTGCTTAGAGGAGCCCTTTCAATAGTTCTTGGAGGGCTGGTTTCGTGTTTGCAAATTCCTTCAGTTTTTGTTGTTCTGGAAGCTTTTTATCTCTCCTTCTATTTTCGATGACTGCCTAGCTGGATATAGTATTCTTGGCTGCATATTTTTCTCGTTTAGTGCTCTGAAGATATCTTGCCAGTCCTTTCTGGCCTGCCTGGCCTCTGTGGATAGGTCTGTTGCCAATCTAATGTTTCTACCATTGTAGGTTACAGATCTCTTCTCCCGAGCTGCTTTCAGGATTTTCTCTTTGTCTCTGAGACTCGTAAGTTTTACTATTAGATGTCGGGGTCTTGACCTGTTATTATTTATTTTGAGAGGGGTTCTCTCTGCCTCCTGGATTTTGATGCCTGTTTCCTTCCTCACATTAGGGAAGTTCTCTGCTATTATTTGCTCCAATATACCTTCTGCCCCTCTCTCTCTCTCTTCTTCTTCTGGGATCCCAATTATTCTAATGTTGTTTCGTCTTATCATATCACTTATCGCTCGAATTCTTCCCTCGTGATTCTGTAGTTGTTTCTCTCTCTTTTTCTCAGCCTCTTTATAGTCCATCATTTGGTCTTCTATATCGCTGATTCTCTCTTCTGCCTCATTTATCGTAGCATTTAGTGCCCCCATTTTTGATTGCACCTCATCAATAGCCTTTTTGATTTCGACTTGGTTAGATTTTAGTTCTTTTATTTCTCCCGAAAGGGTTTCTCTCATAACATCCACGCTTTTTTCAAGCCCAGCTAGTATCTTTAAAGTCATGATTCTGAATTCTAGGTCCGACATCCTACTAATGTCCGTATTGAGTAGGTCCCTGGCTGACGGTACTACCTCTTGTTCATTTTGCTGAGGTGATTTTTTTCGTCTTGTCATTTTGTCCAGAGGAGAATAGATGAATGAGAGAACAAAATGCTAACAGGTTTACAACGTCCCCAGCAAATATACTGTATACAAATCAGAAAAGACCTGAAACCAGGGGAAAAGAAAGGGAAAGAAAGAAAAAAGAAAGAGAAAAAAAAAGATAAAAACAAAAAACAGAACAATACAAAAAAAGCAGAATATGATCAAATATGATCAGGCTAGTGCATAGATCAGTGCCACACACTAGATTTTGGGCGTATTTTGGTCTGTTAAAAAAAAGTGCCTTCTAAAATTTTAAAGGAAGAAAGACATATGTACAAAATAAGGGTTGATACAATGAAGGGATGGAAGATGACTGTAAAGATCAAAATTATAAAAGATTTTATAAAAGGACTTGATAAGATAAGAAGTTTGAAAAAAGAAAGAAGATTTAAGAAAATAAAAAGGAAAAAGGGAGAGAATGTGATCAGGCAGGAGACTAGAACAAAGCCATACACTAGTGATTTAGGGTATATTTTGATCTGTTAGAAGAAACTATCTCAAAATTTTAAAGAGAGAACAACTTACATATATATGCCAAAAATAAGTGTTACTACTATGAAAGGATAAAATATGACTCTAAAAATGAAAAATAAAAAATGTTTTTTTTTTTAAAAAAGGGATTGATAAGATGTTGGTTGAAAAAGGGAAAAAGAAAAATAAAAAAAAAACAGTTAACAAAATTAACTTTGATGAAATAACGAATCATGGTAAAAAATAGCTATGAATTCTACGTGCAGTATTCCCCTAGCGCTGGAGTTCTCCCGTGCTCCTTGATCGGTAAACTTGGTCTTGGCTTGCTGGCCTTTCGTGCTAATCTTCCTGGGGAGGGGCCTGTTACTGTGGTTTCCAAATGTCTTTGCCGTAGGCTAAGTTGCCCCACCCTTGTTGGTCCGGGCTAAGGAAGCTGCTCAGGTTCGCTCTCAGGAGCTTTTGTTCCCTGCAAGCTCTCGGCACAGCTTTGGAAGACCAGGGCAAAAATGGTGGCCTCCCAATCTCCACCCGGAGGAGCCGAGAACTCGGGGCCCCGCTCCTCAGTGTGCCCTCAGAGAAAAGCAGTCACTCCCTTGTCCCCGGTCTCCGGCCGCACTCCGTGCTCACCCGGCCTGTGACCGGGCGTTGCTATCTCTGGCACCCGACCCCGTGTGGAGTCTCCAAACCCAGCAGATCCCTGCGGTTCGTTACCGCGCCGCTCCTCCCCGGGAAGGAAGGGGCGTCTCCCCAGCTCTGCCGCTTGTTGGGTCCCTGCTGCAGGAGCAGTGGCCCGACTGGGCCGCGGATCACAGTTTATGGCAACCCCGAGCTGAGAGCCCGCGCCTCAGCTCTGTCTCTGCAGCCAGCTTCTCCGCTCCGATACCTGGGAGCTCTGGCGCACTCAGGCACCCCCGGTCTTTCTCTGACCCCAAGGGTCCTGAGACCACACTGTCCCGGGAGGATTCCACCCCCTGCTTAGCCACTGCAGCGACGTCCCTCAGCGGAGCCAACTTCTAAAAGTTCCGATTTTGTGCTCCGCGGCTCTAGCACTTGCCAGAAGCGGCCGGCGGAGGCCCCTCCCTCGCCGTCTATCCTCCCGCATATCGCCTTGGATTCACTTCTCCGCACGTCCTACCTTCCAGTAAGTGGTCGCTTCTCTGTTCAGAGAGTTGATGCTACTCTCCTCTTCGATCTCCTGTTGAGTTCGTAGGTGTTCAGAATGGTTTGATCGCTGTTCAGCTGAATTCCTGAGACCAGACGAAATCTAGGTCTCCTACTCCTCCGCCATCTTGCTCTGCCCCCCCAATACCACACCATCTGGGTTATCATAGCTTTATCTTAAAATCAAGTAGTGTGATTCTTCTGACTTTCTTCTACTTTTTCATAGTTGTTTTAGCTATTCTCTTTCCTTTGCCTTTCCATAAACTTGTTGAATCCGCTAGTTTATATCCAAAAACATCCTGGTGGAATTTTGATTGGATTGTTTTGAATGTATAGATCAATTTAGTGAGAATTGACATCTTCACTATGTGAGTCTACCAGTCCATGAACACAGTATATCTCTGTACTTACTATTTAAGTCTTGATTACTTTTATCAGCATTTTGTGTTTTCAGCATACAGATCCTGTGCATATCTTATTAGATTTATACCTAAGTATTGCAATTTTGGAGGTATTGAAATTAATTATGAGAATGCGAACTGGTATAGCACTTGTGGAATAAACTTTCAGACGCATTTAAGAAATGTTAAACAATTCACACCCTCTCCACTCTAACCCAATGTCTGTGTTATTATGTATATCTTATTAGAAAACATTCATATCTACCCAAGGATTCGGGTCAAAGATGTTGTTTTCATTTTATTAGTCATACGATAAAGGGAAATCAACTTGTTTCCACCAGGAAAAAATTGTGTATGTGATTAATTATGGTATATACAAACTTTAACA
>NW_027398735.1:0-10189 GCF_003265705.2 Callorhinus ursinus | reverse complement strand
AATATCCTTGATGAACATGGATGCAAAAATTCTCACCAAAATACTAGCCAATAGGATCCAACAGTACATTAAAAGGATTATTCACCATGACCAGTGGGATTTATCCCTGGGCTGCAAGGTTGGTTCAACATCCGCAAATCAATCAACGTGATACAATACTTTAACAAAAGAAAGAACAGGAATCATATTATCCTCTCAATAGATGCAGAAAAAGCATTTGACAAAGTACAACATCTTTTCTTGATCAAAACTTTTCAGAGTATAGGGATAGAGGGTACATACCTCAATATCATAAAAGCCATCTATGAAAAACCTACAGCGAATATCCTTCTCAATGGGGAGGAGGAGAGAGCTTTCCCTCTAAGGTCAGGAACGCGGCAGGGATGTCCACTCTCACCACTGTTATTCAACATAGTATTAGAAGTCCTAGCCACAGCAATCAGATAACAAAAAGAAATCAAAGGCATCCAAATTGGCAAAGAGGAAGTCAAATTCTCACTCTTTGCAGATGATGTGATACTTTATGTGGAAAAGCCAAAAGACTCTAGCCCAGAAGTGCTAGAACTCATACCAGGAATTCAGTAAAGTGGCAGCATATAAAATCAATGCACAGAAATCAGTGGCATTCCTATACAACAACAACAAGACAGAAGAGAGACAAATCAAGGAGTCGATCCCATTTACACTTGCACCCCAAACCATAACATACCTAGGAATAAATTTAACCAAAGAGGCAAAGGATCTATACTCAGAAAACTATAAAATACTCATGAAAGAAATTGAAGAAGACACAAAGAAATGGAAAAACGTTCCATGCTCATGGATTGGGAGAATCAACATTGTGAAGATGTCAATGCTACCTAGAGCAATCTACACATTCAATGCAATCCCCATCAAAATACCATCCACTTTTTTCAAAGAAATGGAACAAATAATCCTAAAATTTGTATGGAAACAGAAGAGACCCCAAATAGCCAGAGCAATGTTGAAAAAGAAAAGCAACGATGGCGGCATCACAATTCCGGACTTCCGGCTCTATTACAAAGCTGTCATCATCAAGACAGTATGGTACTGGCACCAAAACAGACACATCGATCAATGGAACAGAATCGAGAGCCCAGAAATGGACCCTCAACTCTATGGTCAAGTCATCTTTGACAAAGCAGGAAAGAATGTCCAATGGAAAAAAGACAGTCTCTTCAACATATGGTGTTGGGAAAATTGGACAGCCACATGCAGAAGAATGAAACTGGACCATTTCCTTACACCACACACAAAAATAGACTCCAAATGGTTGAAAGACCTAAACGTGAGACAGGAGTCAATCAAAATCCTAAAGGAGAACACAGGCAGCAACCTCTTCGACCTCAGTCGCAGCATCTTCTTCCTAGAAACATTGCCAAAGGCAAGGGAAGCAAGGGCAAAAAGGAATAATTGGGATTTCATCAAGATAAAAAGCTTTTGCAAAGCAAAAGAAACAGTCCACAAAACCAAAAGACAACTGACAGAATGGGAGAAAATTTTTGCAAATGACATATCAGATAAAGGGCTAGTACCCAAAATCTATAAAGAACTTATCAAACTCAACACCCAAAGAACAAATGATCCAATCAAGAAATGGGCAGTATACATGAACAGACATTTTTGCAAAGAAGACATCCAAGTGGCCAACAGACACATGAAAAAGTGCTCCACATCGCTCGGCATCAGGGAAATCCAAATCAAAATCTCAATGAGTTACCACCTCACACCCGTCAGAATGGCTAAAATTAACAAGTCAGGAAATGACAGATGTTGGCGGGGATGTGGAGAACGGGGAACCCGCCTACACTTTTGGTGGGAATGCAAGCTGGTGCAACCCCTCTGGAAAACAGTATGGAGGTTCCTCAAACAGTTGAAAATAGAGCTACCATACGATCCAGCAATTGCATTACTGGGTGTTTACCACAAAGATACAAATGTAAGGATCTGAAGGGGTACGTGTACCCCAATGTTTATAGCAGCAATGTCCACAATAGCCAAACTGGAAAGAGCTAAGATGTCCATCGACAGATGAATGGATAAAGAAGAAGTGGTATATATACACAATGGAATATTATGCAGCCCTCAAAAGGAATGATATCTTGCCATTTGCAATGACGTGGATGGAACTGGAGGGTGTTATGCTGAGTGAAATAAGTCAATCAGAGAAAGACATGTATCACATGACCTCACTGATATGAGGAATTCTTAATCTCAGGAAACAAACAGAGTGTTGCTGGAGTGGTGGGGGGCTGGGAGGGTTGGGGTGGCTGGGTGATAGACACTGGGGAGGGTATGTGTACGGTGAGCGCTGTGAATTGTGCAAGACTTTTGAATCACAGATCTGTACCTCTGAGACAAATAATGCAATATATGTTAAGAAAAAAAAAAAAGAAGATAGCAGGAGGGGAAGAATGAAGGGGAGTAAAATGGAGTGGGCGATGAACCATGATAGAAGATGGACTCTGAAAAACAAACTGAGGGTTCTAGAGGGGAGGTGGTTGGGGGGATGGGTTAGCCTGTTGATGGGTATTAAAGAGGGCACGTTCTGCGTGGAGCACTGGGTTTTATGTAGAAACAATGAATCATGGAACAATACATCAAAAACTAATGATGTAATGTATGGTGATTAACATAACAATAAAATAATTTAAAAAAAATTTACACCAATCTTTCTCAAACTCTTCCAAAAAATGAAAGAGGAGGAAACATCTCAAATTCATTTTACAAGGCCAGCATTATTCTGATATCAAAACTAGAAAAGAACACTATAGAAAATAAAACTACGGGCCAATATCACTGATGAATATAGATGACAAAATTCTCAATAAAAACTAACAAACTAAATTCAGCAGCACATTAAAAGAATAATCAACCATGATCAAGTGAGATTTATCTCTGGAGTGCAATGAAAGTTCAACTTATACAAATCAATCATTCCGTTATGTCACATTAATTGAATGAAAGAAAATAATAATATGATCTTCTCAATAGATGTAGAAAAATCACTCAACAAAATTCAAACTCCATTCATGATAAAAAATCTTAACAAATAAGCCATAAAAAGAACATTTCTAAACATAATAAAGGCCATATATGACAAGCCCACAGCTATCATCATACTCAGTGAAAAGATGAAAGCTTTTCTTCTAAGATCAGGAACAAGACCAGGGTGCCTACACTCACCACTCCTATCCAGCATAGACCAGGAAGTCCTAACTAGAGCAATCAGGCAAGAAGAATAAATAAAATGTACTGGAATCAGAAAGGAGAAAGTAAAGTTGGTTTTATTTGCAGGCAAAATTTTTTATATACAGAAAATCCTAAAGACTCAGCCTAAAAGCTCTTAGACCTAATCAATGAAATCAGTGCAATTGCAGGATATTTAATTAAAATTCAAAACTCCATAGTGTTTCTACATACACTAATGACAAAATTTCTGAAAAGAAATAAAGAAATTGATCTTCTTTACAATAGCATCAAAAACAATAAAATCATTAGGAATAAATTTAACTAAGAAGGTGAAAGATCTCTATGCTAAAAACTATAAAATAATTGATGAAACAAATTGAAGAAGACATAGATGGAAAATTATCCCATGTTCATGGATTGGAAAAAGTAATATTGTTAAAATATCAATACTACTAAAAGTTATCTATAGATTCAATGCAACCCTTTTCAAGATTCCAATGATATTTTTTCACTAAAGTAGAAAAAACACTCCTAAAATTTATATGGAATCACAGAAGACTCCAAGCAGCCAAAGAAATCCTAAGAAAGAAGAACAGAACATGAAGTATTACACTTCCTAATTTTAAGCTACACTATAAAACTATAAAACTATGGTTACCAAAACAGTAAATAGTATCGGCATAAAAACAGACAAACATACAAATGGAATAGAATCAAGGGCTCAGAAAGAAATCCGTGTACTTGCTAATACTTATCATATATAAAACATGAGTATACAACTAATATTTGACAAGGAAAAATGTAGTTTCTTCAATAAATGGTGATGGGATAATTGGATATTCACATGTAAAAGAAACTAGACCCATATCTTACACCACTCATAAAACTAACTAGAAATGGATAAAAGACTTAAATGTAAGACCTGAAACCATAAAACTTGTTGAAGGCAACATAACAACAAAGCTCCTGACATGGGTCCTGGTAATGATATTGTGGATATGACATCTTATGACATAAGAAAAAAAATACAGCGGGAAACGTCAAACTAAAAAGTTCTGTACAGCAAAAGAAACCATTATCAAAGTGAAAAGACAGCTAATGGAATGGGGAAAGTATTTGCAAAGTATATTTCTGGAAGGGGTTAATTATCAGAACATACAAAGAACTCATATAACTCAATAATGAAAATTAAAAAATTAAAAAATGGGCAAAGGATCTGAATAGACATTTCTCCAAAGAAGATATACAAAAGGCCAATATGCTGAAAAGATGCTCAACATTACTAGTCATTAGAGAAATGCAAATTAAAACCAAAATGAGATAGCATTTTATGCATGTCAGAATGACCGTTAGCAAAAAGACAAGATAACAAATACTGGTGTGGATTTGGAGAGTAGGGAACCCTTTGCACTGTTGGTGGGATTGTAAATTGGTATAGTCACAGTGGAAAACAGTATGTAGAATCCTCAAAAAACACTGTATGATCCAACAGTTCCACTACTGGCATATAACCAAAGGTAACAAAAACACTGAATTGAGAAGATATCTGCACCCCCCACATTCACAGTAGCATCATTTAGATAGCAAAGACATGGAAACAACCTAAGTGTCCACTGATGGATGAATGGATAAAGAAGTTGTGGTATACAAAAATGTATGTGCATACACGCACACACACACACACACACACACACCCGCATGCGTGTGTGATTGTGCATGCACACACAATAAAATATTATTCACCCACACACAAAAAAAGTAAATCCTACCATTTGCAACAACATGGATGGGGCTTAAGAGGCATTATGCTAAGTGAAATAAGTCAGACAGAGAAAAACAAATACTGTATGGTCTCATAGGTAGAATCTGGAGGAAAACAAACAAACAAACAGAAAAAGAGATTATATTTGTGATTACCAGAGGCAGGGGGCTGGGGAAGGTGGGAATATGAGGAAGGTGATCAAAAGGTAAAAAGTTCCAGTATAAGATAAATAAGTATTAGAGATGTAATGAACAATATGATGAAAATAACTGCTGTATGATATATCGGAAAACTGTTAAGAGAGTGAATCCTAAGAGTTCTCATCACAAGGAGAAAATTGGCTTTCCTTTATTCTTTCCTTCTTTTTTTTTTTATTGCATCTGCATGAGAAGATGGATGTTAGCTGAATCTACTTTGGTAATCATTTCACAATATAAGTAAATCAAACCATCATGCTATATGACTTAAACATATACGGTAATGTATGTCAATTATTTCTCAATAAAACTGGAAAAAAATATTGGCTGCTGGCTAATCTAAAACATTTCAACCCTTTTATCACAACATTAATACTAACTCCCCATGTCTCTTAAACATCTTGCCAAACCCAAAACCATCATGCTTTCTAGCATATTACCAGCAAGCCTGTTTTTCAGGGTAGTTCAAAATTTCTCATCCTAATTCCAATTTTATACAGTTCTTGACTTACAAGGTCTAAAAGATAAAATTAGGTAGTCTGTCATTTGTAAAATGTCTCCTATACTTTTAAAAGTTTAATAACAGAAAAGCCCGATAATACAGATATATAATATAAAATGTCAATTCTCAACTGCTTCCATTGATTATGCTCAAGTTTATCATATATTCTTCTGGGTCCTTCTCATTAGTGTTCTTTTAAAAATAAAGCCAAAAAATTAAATATTATCCCAATAGTTCCTTTTTACCCTTGCTTCCCTTGTCTTTGGTGATGTTTCCAGGAAGAATTTGCTGCGGCTGAGGTCGAAGAGGTTGCTACCTCTGTTCTCCTTTAGGATTTGGATGGACGCCTGTCTCACGTTTAGGTCTTTCAACCATTTAGAGTCTATTTTTGTGTGTGGTATAAGGAAATGGTTCAGTTTCATTCTTCTGCATGTCGCTGTCCAATTTTCCCAACACCATTTATTGAAGAGACTGTCTTTTTGCCATTGGACATTCTTTCCTGCTTTGTCAAAAATAAGTTGACCATAGAGTTGAGGGTCCATTTCTGGGCTCTCGATTCTGTTCCATTGATCGATGTGTCTGTTTTTGTGCCAGTACCATACTGTCTTGATGATGACAGCTTTGTAATAGAGCTGGAAGTCCGGAATTGTGATACCGCCATCGTTGCTTTTCTTTTTCAACATTCCTCTGGCTATTCAGGGTCTCTTCTGGTTCCATACAAATTTTAGGATTATTTGTTCCATTTCTTTGAAAAAAGTGAATGGTATTTTGAGGGGGGTTGCATTGAATGTGTAGATTGCTCTATGTAGCATGGACATCTTCACAATGTTTGTTCTCCCAATCCATGAGCATGGAACGTTTTTCCATTTCTTTGTGTCTTCTTCAATTTCTTTCATGAGTATTTTATAGTTTTCTGAGTACAGATCCTTTGCCTCTTTGGTTAAATTTATTCCTAGGTATGTTATGGTTTGGGGTGCAAGTGTAAATGGGATCAACTCCTTGATTTGTCTCTCTTCTGTCTTGTTGTTGGTGTTTAGGAATGCCACTGATTTATGTGCATTGATTTTATATCCTGCTACTTTACTGAATTCCTGTATGAGTTCTAGCAGTTTTGGGGTGGAGTCTTTAGGGTTTTCCACATACAGTATCATATCATCTGCAAAGAGTGAGAGTTTGACTTCCTCTTTGCCGATTTGGATGTTTTTGATTTCTTTTTGTTGTCTGATTGCTGTGGCTAGGACTTCTAATACTATGTTGAATAGCAGTGGTGAGAGTGGACATCCCTGCCGTGTTCCTGACTTTAGGGGAAAAGCTCTCAGCTTTTCCCCATTGAGAATGATATTCGCCGTAGGTTTTTCATAGATGGCTTTTATGATATTGAGGTATGTACCCTCTATCCCTATACTCTGAAGAGTTTTGATCAAGAAAGGATGCTGTACTTTGTCAAATGCTTTTACTGCATCTTTTGAGAGGATCCTATGATTCTTGTTCTTTCTTTTGTTAATGTATTGTATCATGTTGATTGATTTGCGGATGTGGAACCATCCTTGCAGCCCAGGGTTAAATCCCACTTGGTCGTTGGGAATAATCCTTTTAATGTACTGTTGGATCCTATTGACTAGTATTTTGGTGAGAATTTTTGCATCCATGTTCATCAAGGATATTGGTCTGTAATTCTCCTTTTTGATGGGGTCTTTGCCTGGTTTTGGGATCAAGGTAATGCTGGCCTCATAAAATGAGTTTGGACGTTTTCCTTCCATTTCTCTTTTTTGGAACAGTTTCAGGAGAATAGGTATTCATTCTTCTTTACATGTCTGATAGAATTCCCCTGGGAAGCCATCTGGCCCTGGGCTTTTGTTTCTTGGGAGATTTTTGATGACTGCTTCAATTTCCTTAGTGGCTGTAGGTCTGTTCAGGTTTTCTATTTCTTCCTGGTTCAATTTTGGTAGTTATTACATCTCTAGGAATGCACCCATTTCTTCCAGGTTATCTAATTTGCTGGAATAGAGTTGCTCATAATATGTTCTTATAATTGTTTGTATTTCTTTGGTGTTGGTTGTGATCTCTCCTCTTTCATTCATGATTTTGTGGATTTGGGTCATTTCTGTTTTCTTTTTGAGAAGTCTGGCCAGGGGTTTATCAATCTTGTTAATTCTTTCAAAGAACCAGCTCCTAGTTTCGTTGATCTCTTCTACTGTACTTTTGGTTAATATTTCATTGATTTCTGCTCTGATCTTTATTATTTCTCTTCTCCTGCTGGGTTTAGGCTTTATTTGCTGTTCTTTCTCCAGCTCCTTTAGGTGTAGGGTTAGGTTGTGTATTTGAGACCTTTCTTGTTTCTTCAGAAAGGCCTGTATTGCTATATGCTTTCCTCTCAGGACTGCCTTTGCTGTAACCCAAAGATTTTGAACAGTTGTGTTTTCATTTTCATTGGTTCCCATGAATTTTTTTTAATTCTTCTTTAATTTCCTGGTTGACCTATTCATTCTTTAGTAGGATGCTCTTTAGCCTCCATGTATTTGAGTTCTTTCTGACTTTCCTCGTGATTGAGTTCTAGTTTCAAAGCACTGTGGTCTGAAAATATGCAGGGAATGATCCCAATCTTTTGGTACCAGTTGAGACCTGATTTGTGACCTAGGATGTGATCAATTCTGGAGAATGTTCCATGGGCACTAGAGAAGAATGTGTTCCCCATTGCTTTGGGATGCAATGTTCTGAATATGGCTGTGAAGCCCATTTGGTCCAGTGTGTCTTTAAAGTCTTTATTTCCTTGTTGATCTTTTGCTTAGATGACCTGTCCATTTCAGTCAGGGGGGTGTTAAAGTCCCCCACTACTATTGTATTGTTGTCAATGTGTTTGTTCGCCCCTGTTATTAATTGCCTTATATAATTGGCTGCTCCCATGTTAGGGGCATAGATATTTACAATTGTTAGATCCTCTTGTTGATAGACCCTTTAAGTACGATATAGTGTCCTTCCTCATCTCTTATTGCAGTCTTTATTTTAAAATCTAATTTGTCTGATATAGGGATTGCCACCCCAGCTTTCTTTTGGTGTCCATTAGCATGGTAAATTGTTTTCCACCCCCTCACTTTCAATCTGGGGGTGTCTTTGGGTCTAAAATGAGTCTCTTGCAGACAGCATATTGATGGGTCTTGTTTTTTAATCCAATCTGATAGCCTGTGTCTTTTGATTGGGGCATTTAGCCCATTTACATTCAGGGTAACTATTGAAAGGTATGAATTTAGTGCCATTGTATTGCCTGTAAGGTGACTGTTACTGTATATTGTCTGTGTTCCTTTCTGATCTATGCTGCTTTTAGGCTCTCTCTTTGCTTAGAGGACCCCTTTCAATATTTCTTGTAGGGCTGGTTTCGTGTTTGCAAATTCCTTTAGAATATATTTGTCCTGGAAGCTTTTTATATCTCCTTCTATTTTCAATGACAGCCTAGCTAGATATAGTATTCTTGGCTGCATATTTTTCTCACTATTGCTCTGAAAATATCTTTCCAGTCCTTTCTGGCCTGCCAGGTCTCTGTGGATAGGTCTGTTGCCAATCTAATATTTCTACCATTGTAGGTTACATATCTCTTCTCCCGAGCTGCTTTCAGGATTTTCCCTTTGTCTCTGAGACTCGTAAGTTTTACTAGTAGATGTCGGGGTGTTGACCTATTATTATTGATTTTGAGAGGGGTTCTCTGTGCCTCCTGGATTTTGATGCCTATGTCCTTCCTCACATTAGGGAAGTTCTCTGCTATAATTTGCTCCAATATACCTTCTGCCCCTCTCTCTCTTTCTTCTTCTTCTGGGATCCCAATTATTCTAATATTGTTTCGTCTTATGGTATCGCTTATCTCTCGAATTCTGCCCTCATGATCCTGTCGTTGTTTATCTCTTTTTCTCAGCCTCTTTATTTTCCATCATTTGGTCTTCTATATCACTGATTCTCTCCTCTGCCTCATTTATCCTAGCAGTTAGTGCCCCCATTTTTGATTGCACCTCTTTAATAGCCTTTTTGATTTCGACTTGGTTAGATTTTTGTTCTTTTATTTCTCCAGAAAGGGTTTCTCTAATAACTTCCATGCTTTTTTCAATCCCAGCTAATATCTTTAAAGTCATGATTCTGAACTCTAGGTCCAACATCATACTAATGTCCGTATTGAGTAGGTTCCTGGCTGACGGTACTACCTCCTTGTCTTTTTGCTGAGGTGATTTTTTTCGTCTTGTTATTTTATCCAGAGGAGAATAGATGAATGAGAGAATAAAATGCTAACCAGTTAACAACGTCCCCAGCAAATATACTGTATACAAATCAGAAAAGACCTGAAACCAGGGGAAAAGAAAGAGAAAGAAAGAAAAAAGAGAAAAAAAAGATAAAAAAAATAAAAACAAAAACAGAACAATACAAAAAAAGGAGAATATGATAAGATATGATCAGGCTAGTGCATAGATCAGTGCCACACACTAGATTTTGGGTGTATTTTGGTCTGTTAGAAAAAAGTGCCTCCTAAAATTT
>NW_027398734.1:7196-10192 GCF_003265705.2 Callorhinus ursinus | reverse complement strand
ACCCTAACTGGAATGATCTGCTCACTTTTGGACTTTAGCATTTCTTCATAGCACTTATTATTACCTGATATGATATGTGTACTTACTTCATTCCTTCATGTAACATGAAGCAAATGCAGCAGTGACTACAACAAACAAAAATCCCTGCCCTTGGTGCTTATATTCAAGGGGACGGTGAGTGTTAGACCGTATACAAGACAAGTAACTAAAATTACGGTGTTAGTTTATTAATCATGCTGAAGTAAATATAAAGCAAGGAAGATGGACAGGAAATTTAATTATATTTATTCGTTGTTCATCTGTGACACTAGAATATAAACTCTATGAGAGCAGGGACATGTTTATATATGTAATGTTGTTGAGCTATCAAAGTAGTGCTAATAAATTGTTAGTACATGATGGATGTATGGATGTGTGATATATGATTAAATAGTACTTGTTTCTCACCTGAATAGTTGAGCCATACCCCCTGGAGCCTACTCTTCTTGGTTTCCCTTCATGGCTCGCGTTACCATTTTCCCTTCCTCACTTCCCTTACTCATACAACCTCTTCTAAGTCTCTGTGGGCCTTTTAATGATGGGAAAACAGGTAAAGGACAGAACTGTTGGGACAGCTCAGTGATCTATATTTCTACAGTGTCTGCCTAATGAGCACTAGGTGAAAAAATATAGAAGAATCTTGACGTTCTCACGCAGTAGTGTCTGTTGCTTCTATTGGGACAGAATCTGCTCTCACCTGTGCACAGGGGATTGGAGATGAGCCTCATCCATTCTTCAGACTCTAAGCCTCCTTGTTGTAGGAGGCAGCCAAGCCCAGAACTCCTGCCCTGATCTTCTTTGACTCTTTTCTTCCTAGAGGAAAACCCTGAGAAGGCACTCACCTCCATGGAGGGGGTCTCTCCACCACTTCCAGGCTCTTCAGGGCTTGGCTAAGGCTAACTGTTGTTTTACTACTGCTGAGCCAGACACAGGGGCCTGAACAACTTGCTCACGAAGAACTTAGGAAAAAGTCCAGAAATAACAGTGTTGTGAGGAGCTGAGGGTCTCTTTCTCTCTCTTTCCCTCCCTCTACCCACCTTCCCAAGGGGATTTAGTCACTGAGGTACCTCTTCTTAATTAGCCCAGGTTCAGGGCATCCCTAAGCAATCAGTCTGGGGAGAACAGAACAAACTTCTAAGTTATTCCCATTTTTGACCAATTAAGTGTCAGAACTTTCTAAAGGTTTTGCGTAATGAGAAAACATGAAATATCACCAATCAGAGGCTTTCAATAACAAGACTGTCTTTTTAAATGCCCCAAGTCTATGTTTTGAAGAGACATCTCAGACCCTAAGCAGATCACCCCCTCTACCCTATATCCTAGCCTCTGCCCTGATACTCTAGCTACTCAGAGAAAAATATCATCCCCCAACCCCCAATAGGACAACGCCC
The DNA here is from genome assembly GCF_003265705.2 of Callorhinus ursinus. Taxonomy (NCBI): domain Eukaryota; kingdom Metazoa; phylum Chordata; class Mammalia; order Carnivora; family Otariidae; genus Callorhinus; species Callorhinus ursinus. The sequence continues at coordinate 8,762 of NW_027398734.1, read as the reverse complement.
AACTGACCTCTAAAATGTGCACCAATATCCAAAAAGCATGCATACTGGTCTCACTCAAAGCCTTAACTTCACCAGACATCCCCACAAAACCTGTTTCCTCCTTTGCTAATTTTAGAGAGAGGTTCCTGATCCTAACCCTGTGTACTCTCAATAAAAAGGGAAGAGGTTCTGCTTCCAAATCCCACTCCATTCTCTGCTATTGTCTCAGCTTTCCAATCTTCTGAACACATGTGCATCTGTATGCATTCTAGCAAGATTCCACCAGGCATTTATTTCTATGGCGTGTCCACGATTGCCAGCTGGGCACTTCAAAGTGGGGACAGCATAAGGACAGCTAATGTAGGCAGTTATATTTACAACCTAGAACAACTGACAAATGTAAATTGTGAGTCTGCTTTATATTAGAGTGAGACAGAAAAAGTGACAGTTATAAAACATTTATCTGGATTTGGGATTTCATTTGTAATATGCTTGTTAATCTGAGAATGTCAATAGGTGCAAAAGGGCATGAAGTGGGAATAATCTTCCTTCCTATTCCTCACATTGTCCAAGCAAAACCATATTGCCATATAATATTAGAAAAAAAGTATAAGTATATATCTACGTATTCTTTACAGAAAATGCTGTGAAAATCTATTTTAAAACCTTTTCTCTCTCACTTAACAATATATAAAAGATAGTCTCCCATATCAACACATGCTGTCACTTCTTTTCTTTTTTTTCAATAGCATTCCCTTCTTTTTTTTAATCTTTTTTTAAATTATGTTATGTTAATCACCATACATTACATCATTAGTTTTTGATGTAGTGTTCCATGATTCATTGTTTGCATATAACACCCAGTGCTCCATGCAGAACATGCCCGCTTTAATACCCATCACCAGGCTAACACATCCTCCCTTCTTTATGGGATATGGATACCCCATTCTTTATAGCTAGCTCTCTATTGATCACTCTTTGTTGTTGTTTTCATTTTACTATGAAAAATGATGCTATAAATATTCTTAGAAATGTATAAGTCCATACACATTGATATTTCTGAAATAAATCCCTAAACTTGACACTTCTAGGTTAAAAGGTAGATATATTGAAGGTATTGGTTTCTATTAACACCAAATTATGCTCCAAAAATTTTAGATTGATTCACACTGCCACTAAGACTGTATGATAACAGCACTCCTGATTTCCTGATCTACTACCAACCTACGACAAAATCAAAATTCATTTTACATTGAAGAGAACAACATTAAGATACCTTAAAAGAGAAATCAGTTGGAAAACCTGTTGAAGTGGAAAATGTTTTGAAAGATAAAAATTACCAAAACTGACTCAAAAATTAAACAATTGAATATACCTAAATATGGAAAACAATTGAATTCATAATTTAAAATCCTCCCACACAGAAAACTATAGCTTCAAATGGCTTTCCTGGTACATTCTATCAAATTTTCAAGAAAGAAATATTTCCAATCCTACACAGAATTTTTGAGATCAGAATTAAATCTTGATATCAAGGACACTAAAAAAAAAAAAAGAAAGAAAGAAAGAAAGAAAGAAAGAAAGAAA
>NW_027398734.1:0-7096 GCF_003265705.2 Callorhinus ursinus | reverse complement strand
GAAAGAAAGAAAGAAGGAAAGAAAGAAAGAAAGAAAGAAAGAAAGAAAGAAAGAAAGAAAGAAAGAAAGAAAGAAAGAAAGAAAGTTAAAAATTAATATCCCTTGTGAATATGAAAGCAAAAATCCTTGATAAAATATGAAAAATTAGGGGTGCCTGGGTGGCTCAATTGTTTAAGCATCCGACTCTTGGTTTTGGCTCAGGTCATGATCTCAGGGTCTTGGAATCAAGCCCCAAGGCGGGCTCCATGCTCAGCCTGGAGTCTCCTTGAGGATTCTCACCCTCTCCCTCAGCCCCTCCCCCCCATTCATGCGCATGCTCTCTCTCTCTCTCTCTCTCTCTCTCTCTCTCAAATAAGTGAATAAATTGTTTTTAAAAATGAGAGAATAGGGCGCCTGGGTGGCTGAGTTGTTAAGCATCTGCCTTCGGCTCAGGTCATGATCCCAGGGTCCTGGGATCGAGTCCCACATCGGGCTCCCTGCTCAACGGGAAGCCTGCTTCTCACTCTCGCACTCCCCCTGCTTGTGTTCCCTCTCTGGCTGTGTCTCTGTCTCTCTCTGTCAAATAAATAAATAAAACCTTTAAAAAAATGAGAGAATAAAATCCAGCAATATTTAAAGAGAATACTGTGCCATAACAAAATGGTGATTTTGTTCCAGACAAGCAGTGTTGGTTTAACATTAGGAGATTAATATAATTCATCATGTGAACAGAATTAAAGAGAAAACCACATGGTCACTTAAATAGGAACAGAGAAGGTATTTGACTAAAATCAACATCCACTGATTAAAAACTCTGATCAAACTAGGAACAAATGGGATCTTCCTTAAACTCATAAATAGAATCTACCAAAAACTGAATGCATTAATGAAACCTAATGATGAAAGACTCAATTTCTCCCTCCAAGATAGGGAAGAAGGTGTTTGTGGTTTTGATTTGTATTTCCCTGATGCTGAGTGATGTTGAGCATTTTTTCATGAGTCTGTTGGCCATTTGGATGTCTTCTTTGGAGAAATGTCTGCTCATGTCTTCTGTCCATTCCTTGATTGGATTATTTGTTCTTTGGGTGTTGATTTTAATAAGTTCTTTATAGATTTTAGATACTAGCTCCTTTATCTGATATGTTATCTGCAAATATCTTCTCCCATTCTGTCATTTGTCTTTTGGTTTTTTTGACAGTTTCCTTTGCTGTGCAAAAGTTGTTATCTTGATGAAGTCCCAATGCTTCATTTTTGTCTGTTTCCCTTGCCTTTGGAGACTTGTCTAGCAAGAAGTTGCTGCAGCTGAGGTCACAGAGGTTGTTGCCTGTGTTCTCCTCTAGGATTTTGATGGATTCCTGTCTCACATTTAGGTCTTTCATCCATTTGGAATCTATTTTTGTGTATGGTGTAAGGAAATGGTCCAGTTTCATTCTGCATGTGGCTGTCCAATTTTACCAACACCATTTGTTGAAGAGACTGTCTTTTATCCATTGGATATTCTTTCCTGCTTTGTCAAAGATTAGTTGACCATAGACTTGATGGTCCAACTCTGGGTTCTCTATTCTGTTCCATTGATCTATGTGTCTGTTTTTGTGCCAGTATCATACTGTCTTGATGATTATAGCTTTGTAATAGAGCTTGAAGGCCGGAATTGTGATGCCACCAGCTTTGGTTTTCCTTTTCAACATTCCTTTGGCTATTCAGGGTCTTTTCTGTTTCCAAATTTTAGGATTATTTGTTCCAGCTCTGTGAATAAAGTTGATGGTATTTTGATAGGGATTGCATTGAATGTGTAAATTGCTCTAGGTGGCAGAGACATTTTAACAATATTTGTTCTTCCAATCCATGAGCATGGAACATTTTTCCACTTCTTTGTAGTCAAATTAAGTCTTTTAGTATCGTGGAATCTGTGTTTTCCTTAGAAAAGCTTATGTCCATAATCGAAGGTAACAAAAAAGGAATGAAGAAAAATGAAGAGAGCCACAGAGAAATATGGGTGTCTATTGTGTGCACTAAATACAAGCAATGGGAACACCAGAAGAATAGGAGAAACAAAGGAGAGTAAGAAATAGTCAAAGAAATGATGGTTAAAACTTTCCAAATTTGATGAAAAACATTACTTTACACATCCAAGAAAGTCAATGAACTCCAAGTAAAATGAATGCAAAAAGATGTGTCACAGTGGCCAGGCTGCAGTGGAGGAGGTGAGCGCCCATTGGGCAGGCAGATTCGCAGAACTCGGATGGGTCCCCTTCCCTGGGTCCCCTCCAGTGTAGTGGTCGAGCTGTGGGATGCAGCTTAGGGTCCTCGGATAGATGCCCAGTGGGGAGACCTCTGTGAGGGTTCTACAGGCCCTCCTTGCCCATCCTGGAGAGCCACTTTGGTGCTGGTGGGCCGGGTGGTGTTGGGACTTTGTCCAGGAAGCTTGCTTTCCTCGCCTTATTCCCTTCGTTGGGAAAATAGGTCCAAGAGATATGCCCCTGAAGGAATTTTTGTAAAATAGGCCAGGCGGTACCCCATGTTCTTTTTTGCCACAACCTACTTGCTAATTAAACAGCTATCAGAAGCAGGAAGACAGTAAGCTTCAACCAAAGTAAAATAGTTATGAATTCTTGCTGAAATATTTATGGATGAAATAAGAGGATGCCCAGGATGTGTTTCAAAATAAGCCAGTTGGAGGAGGAATGTGGATGGGAGAAGAGAGGAAACAAGATTGGCCATGAGTTTGATGAAGTTGGATAATGTGCTGTTTTGTCTACTTTTGTATACATTTATAATTTAGCATTAAAATTTTTTCTGAAATAAAAAAAATAAATGCAAAGAGATCCACACACAAATACATAATAATAAAATTGCTGAAAAAGAAAGAAAAAAATCTTCAAAGCAACCAGAAAAAAATGACTTCTCACATACAAGAGGACCCCATTAAGAGTAACAGTGACTTCTCATGGAAACAGTTTAGACAAGAAGGCAATGGGATGATATATTTAGGTGCTGAAAAAAAAGATACGGTCAATCAAGAATCTTATATCCACCAAAACTATCTTTCAAAAATGAAAGCAAAAGAAAGACATTTAACTCCGAGAAAAACTTGGAGAATTTGTTGCTAACAGAATCTTCTTACAAGAAATACCAAAGAAATTTTTTGTGACTAAAAGTAAATGACCCCAGGAAGTAACTAAGATCCACACACACACAAGGAAACAGCACTGAATAAAGTAATTCTGTAATTGTAAAAGATGTTATAAATGCATAATTCTTTCCCTATCTTCCATTAACTAATTTTGAAATCACTGTGTAAAACAATCAGCATATAATTATATTGTTGAGTGGATAACATATAGAAATGTACTATATTTGTCAATGATAGCTTAAGATGATAGGTAGGAGCAAAGCTGTTTTGGAGAAAGGAAATGATACCAGTTGCCAATTTGAATGTGAGGAACAAATGAAGAGAACCAGAAAAGATAAATAAGGATAATTTAATAAATGCTATGAACATATACTTGTTCTCCTTTCTTCCCCCAGTTTCTTTAAAAAATACATAAACTAATAATTATAACAATGTATTGTTAAGTTTATAACTATATAAATATAATATGTACAATAATAACACAAAAAGGAGGAAGTGAAGAGTTGCACAGAGTATAAATCTAACATCAATTCCAAGTTAAGTTGGATGTGGCAAGCCCTAGAAATATACTAAAAAAAAATTTTAAAAATGAAAAAATCAATAAAATATTTATAATATTACTAGAAAATATTCACTTAATGCAAAAGTAATATAACTATAGTTAATATGTGAAATGCAGTAGAAAAGGTGCATAGTATTTATACATAAGACAGAAACTTTAGCTGAAAGATAAAAACTGTAAAAAAGAATTAAATGAAAGTACAAATTTAATAAAAAATTGCATGAGAGATAAAGAATTCCTTTCATAAACTTATCAATAGACTTAACACAGATGAAGAAAGAATCAAAGACTTGAGAATAGGCCACAGTATATATGTACGGCATATGTTTACTAAGTTTGTTACTAGTTACTAGGACCATAGTATTTTATATTCCCATCATAACTGAATAAAAGATTTTATTATCCAACATTCACATAAACACTTAATATTCGTAGAGTTTTACTTTTTTCCAATCTAATGGAAGTGATGTGGTTGATGAATGAGTAAATTTGGGCAAGTTGCTTAATGTCTTTTTTAGCTTCTATATTCTCATCTGTTTAGTCAATATACTACTTACCTCACAAGTTATTGCCAAGATTGAATAAAAATATACAGAAATTATAAGCTACTTAGTATGCAATCAATACTTCTTTCCTTCCACCTATATGATACCAAAACATCCAGCAAAGTTTCTTATGCAGTAGATATTTAACATATAAAAATCAATCAAAAGTTATAAAAGCTATACTTAGCATCTTTACTGAAAAAAGTTCCTCATATCCTTGGAACAAAATAACAAAGAAGAGCAAAATTTGAAATCACATGAACCTGTGTCAAATTGTATTTCTGCTCAGTTTTGAAAATTATTATCAATATTAATTTAAAAATAGAGGTATTTCAATTAGGAATAAGAAAATAAATATTTGTGGTGGCTATGCAAAAGGAATAGAAGTTTTAATTACACACCACTCCTTTCTTTTTCCTTATCTTCTAATAAGGAACATTAGTTTATATCAGAAAATTTCATATTTTAATTTGTATCCTATACACCAATATTTACACAACATTTAGTACGACTATAAAGAAATACCTGTAAGAAATAAAACAGAAAAAGTGAATGTCTTCTCAGATATATGTAACAGATATTATATGGGATTAGCATTTACTTTCACCAAGGAACATTTCCAGAACAGAGAATACTAAAAACTTTCCTGGTAAAAGTACTAGTAAAAGTACTATTCTCTCTAGTTTTGTTTTTGTTTTAACTATGAGCATATAACTACGAATACAAAGTATATGTTAAGAGGCAAACATTCAAATTAAGTAAAAATTTGCAACATATCATACCTGCGATACTTCAAATTATACATTAGACTTATTTTGAGTATGGTAATTACATGTGAATTAGGAGTTCAAATAAAGGTCTATAACTAGTATTTATATTTCTTTTTGTATTCAGTTTTTAAAGTTTTTATTTAAATTCCAGATAGTTAACAGTGTTATATTAGTTTCAGGTGTACAATATGGTGATTCAACACTTCCATACAACACCTGCTGCTTATCACTAGTGCACTCCTTAATCCCCATCACATATTTAACCCATCCCCCTACCCACCTCCCCTGTGGTAACCATCAATTTGTTCTTTATAGTTAAAAGTCTGTGTCTTGGTTTGCTTCTCTCTCTCCTTTTTCCCCTTTACTTGTTTGTTTTGTTTCTTAAATTCCACATTTAAGTGAAATCATATGATATTTGCCTTTCTCTGACTGACTTATTTTGCTTAGCATAATACTCTCTAGCTCCATCCATGTCATAGCAAATAGCAAGATTTCATTCTTTTATATGGTTGAAAAATCCTCAATATCATTGATCATCAGAGAAACACAAATCAAAACTACAATGAGATATCACCTCATACCTGTCAAAATGGCTAAAATCAACAACCCAAGAAACAGGTATTAGCAAAGCTGTGGAGAAAGGGGAATGTTATTGCACTGTTGGTGGGAATGCAAACTAGTGCAGGCACTCTGGAAAACAATATGGAGTTTCCATAAAAAGTTAAAAATAGAACTACCCTACAGTCCAGCAACTGCATTACTAAGTATGCATCCAAAGAATACAAAAATACTAATTCAAAGGACTACATGCACCCTGATATTTATAGCAGCATTATCTACCATAGCCAAAATATGTAAAGAGCCCAAGTGTTCATTGACTGATGAAGGGATAAAGAAGATATGGTGTATTATATATATAATGGAATATTACTAGTATTTATTTTTAGATATCTGTATTGATTTTCTATGTACTCAGTTGTGAAAAGTAGAGACAAAAATAAGTAGAGCAAAAGCTATTGATATTTCGTGTGTATATAGTAGTGAGGAGATGCTATGAGACATCTCAATTCATTTTGGAGTAGGAGACATCTGCACGTTGGGAAATTAAAACCTCAATGGACAGATAATGTCTGTCTCCCATCTCCTAGTGTGAACATGGAGTAGGCATTCTGGTTGAGAATAAGCTTGATTTGCAGGATAGAGGCCAGTGACTGTTTTATGGACTGAAGGTTTGTATCCCCTCAAAATCCATATGTTGAAACCCTGACACCCACTGCAGATGATTTGGATGATGGAGACTCTTGGGAAGTAATTAAGTTGAAATGAGGTCATTAGTTGGGCCCGCATCACATAGCAACAGTGTCCTTCTGAGAAAAGACACCAGACCGTACTACCTCTCTTTCCCAAATACCCACCAATGAAAGGCCAGTTGAGGACATAGACAGAAGGTAACCATCTACAAGCCAGAGAGTTGTCACCAAAAATTGAATTAGACTGAACCTTGAACATGGACTTTTCGGTCTCCAGAACTATGCTAAATATATCTTTATTAAATTATTAATATTTATTTTATATAATTATTTAATAATTATATATAATTATACAATATACAATTATATAATATATAATATATAATATAATAATTATTTATATAATTATTTAATAATTATATAAAGATATAATTAAATATATCTTTATTAAAACCACCGGATGTAGAGTGTTTTGTTGTGGTAACCCAAGAAGACTAACACAAATAGTAACTCTCCTTCATTCAAAATCAAACACCAAACAGAAGAACATCGTCTTTGCTATAAGAGATGTTTAATGCCCCATCACTAGTTTCTTGACCAGAAATGGCAAGGCCATTCAGAGAGGCAGTTTAGAGCACAGCATCCCTGAGATGCAAGAGAGGAATGGAAATGTTGGTGGAGGAGAAGGGGAAGGATAGGAATACATTAGCAATGGGTGGTCAGAGCTTGATTTGATGGGAAAGGGAAACAAGGAGAGGGAGAGAAGAGAAGAGCTCAAAGACAAAGGGAGAGAAGAAAAAGAAAGAAGATAGTTGGTAGATGAACAAAGGGTGATCAGGGCAGGGTGCAAGAGGCAT
>NW_027398733.1:0-10193 GCF_003265705.2 Callorhinus ursinus | reverse complement strand
TCCTCAATTTCTTTCATGAGTATTTTATAGTTTTCTGAGTACAGATCTTCCTTTACATTCAAAGTAATTATTGATAGGTTTTACTTATTGCCATTTTGTCACTTGTTTTATGCTTGTTTTTGTAGTTCTTCTCTGTTCTTTCTTCTCCTGATCTCTTCTCTCATAATTTGCTGGCTTTCTTTAGTGATATATGTGTGCCTTTCTCTTTATTTTTTTGCATATCTATTATTGGTTTTTCATTTGTGGTTACCATTATTTTTATATACATTTTATTCATATAGCAGTCCATATTAAGGTGATGGTTGCTTAAATTTGAACCCATTCTTTATTCTTTCCTTCCCTCCCCCCAACATTTTAGTTATAGGTGTCATACTTTACATCCTTTTATTTTGTGAATCCCTTGGCTGATTTTTATAGATATACTTATTTTTACTGCTTTTTGTGCTTCCTACTTTTCTTACTCCTACTTATGATGTTTTCTTTCCACTCAGAGTGCCTTTAACATTCCTTTAGGGCTTGTTTAGCTGTCATGAATTTTTTTAACTTTTGTTTGTCTAGAAAATTTTCTCTCTACTTCTATTCTGAATGATAGCCTTGCAGGGTTTTTGTTTATTTGTTTGTTTTGTTTGTTTTAGCACTTTGAATAGATCATGCTACTTTAGGCTGGCATGCAAAGTTTCTACTGAAAAATTAGCTGATAGCTTTATGGGGTTTCCCTTATGTGTAATTGTTTTCTTTGCTTTTATTTTATTGTATTTTTTTAATTTAATTTTATTTTGTTATCTTAGTCACCATGCAATACATCATTAGTTTTTGATGTAGTGATCCACAATTCATTGTTTTTGTATAACACCCGGTGCTCCATGCAGTATGTGCCCTCCTTAATAACCATCACTGGGTAACCCATCACCCCACCCCCTCCCTCTAAAACCCTCAGTTTGTTTCTCAGAATCCATAGTCTCTCATGGTTCATCTCTCCCTCTGATTTCCCCCCCTTCATTTTTCCCTTCCTTCTCCTAATGTCCTCCATTCTATTCCTTATGTTCCACAAATAAGTGAAACCATATGATAATTGACTTTCTCTGCTTGACTTATTTCACTTAGCATAATCTCCTCCAGTCCCATCCATGTTGATGTAAAAGTTGGGTATTCATCTTTTCTGATGGCTGAGTAATATTCCATTGTATGTATGGACCACATCTTCTTTATCCATTCATCTGTTGAAGGGCATCTCAGCTCTTTCCACAGCTTGGCCATTGCGGACATTGCTGCTATGAACACTGGGGTGCATATGGCCCTTCTTTTCACTACATCTGTGTCTTTGGGGTAAATACCAAGCAGTGCAATTGCTGGGTCATAGGGTAGCTACATTTTTAATTTTGAGGCACCTCCACACTGTTTTCCAAAGTGGCTATACTAACTTACATTCCCACCAACAGTGTAAGAGGGTTCCCCTTTCTCCACAACCTCTCCAACATTTATTGTTTCTTGCCTTGTCAGTTTTTGCCATTCTAACTGGTGTAAGGTGGTTTCTCAATGTGGTTTTGATTTGAATTTCCCTGATGGCTAATGATGATGAACATTTTTTCATGTGTCTGTTAGCCATTTGTATGTCTTCTTTTGAGAAATGTCTGTTCGTGTCTTCTGCCCATTTTTTGACTTGATTATTTGTTTTTTGGGTGTTGAGTTTGAGAAGTTCTTTATAGATCTTGGATACCAGCCCTTTATCTGATATGTCATTTGCAAATATCTTCTTCCATTCTGTGGGTTGCCTCTTTGTTTTGTTAACTATTTCCTTTCTGTGCAGAAGCTTTTTATCTTGATAAAGTCCCAAAAGTTCATTTTTGCTTTTGTTTCACTAGCCTTTGGAGATGTATTTTGAAAGAAGTTGCTGTGGGTGATGTCAAAGAGGTTACTGCCTGTGTTCTCCTCTAGGATTTTGATGGATTTCTGTCTCACATTGAGGTATGTCATCCATTTTGAGTTTATCTTTGTGTATGGTGTTAGAGAATGGTTGAGTTTCATTCTTCTGTATATAGCTGTCCAATTTTCCCAGCACCATTTATTGAAGAGACTGTCTTTTTTCCATTGCATATTTTTTACTGCTTTGTTGAAGATTATTTGACAAGACAACACCCCCAAATTACTAGAACTCATACAGCAATTCAGTAATGTGGCAGGATACGAAATCAATGCACAGAAATAAGTTGCTTTCTTATACACTAACAATGCAACTGTAGAAAGAGAAATTAGAGAAATGATTCCATTTATAGTAACACCAAAAACCATAATATACCTCAGAATAAACCTAACCAAGGAGGTAAAGGATCTATACTGTAGGAACTACAGAACACTCATGAAAGAAATTGAAGAAGACACAAAAAGATGGAAAAACATTCCATGCTCATGGATCGGAAGAATAAACATTGTTAAAATGTCTATGCTACCCAGAGCAATCTAGACCTTCAATGCCATCCCGATCAAAATTCCAATGACATTTTTCAAAGTGCTGGAACAAACAATCCTAAAATTTGTATGGAATCAGAAAAGACCCTGAATAGCCAAGGAAATGTTGAAAAAGAAAAACAAAGCTGGGGGCATCACATTGCCCGATTTCAAGCTATATTATGAAGCAGTGATCACAAAGACAGCATGGTACTGGCACAAAAACAGACTTATAGACCAATGGAACAGAATAGAGAATCCAGATATGGACCCTCAACTCTTGCTGCTTTTAAAATTCTCTCTTTATCATGATTTTTTCCCCATTTTAATTACTATGTGTCTTGGTGTGGCGCTCCCTGGGTTGATTTTGTTGGGGAATCTCTTTGCCTCCTGGATCTGGAGTTCTGTTTTCTTCCCTAGATTCAGGAAATTTTCAGCTATTAGTTCTTCAAGAAAATTGTCCCCTTTTTTTTCCTCTCCTTCTGGGATTCCTATAATGTGAATATTATTATGCTTGATGGTGTTGTTGAGTACCCTAAGTCTATTTGTATTTTTATTATTATTTTTTTCTCTCTCCTGTTCAGCTTGATTGGTTTCCATTACCTGTCCTCCAGATTGCTGATCCATTCTGCTTCCCCCAGTCTACTATTTATTCTATCTATTATATTTTAAATTTCAGTTATTAAATACTTCATCTCTGATTGTTTCTTTTTTATGTTTTCTATTTTCTTGTTAAGGGTCTCACTGAAGTCTTCCATTTTTTTCTCAAGTCCTGTGAGTATCTTTATGATCATTACTGTTAAGTCTTTCAGAGCTGAGCCAACTGATTTTTAAAGTTCCAGGTGTTAAGCTCCACTGACTGTAAGAACTTGCAAAACTATGCCCCTCTGGTTTTCAAAACCAAAGGTTATAGGGATTCATGTTTCCTATATGAGTTTCCCATGCCTGGGGTACTTGGTGTGAAGGTCTGTTTCTCTCATCTCTCCACGCCCACAACATCCCTCCCTCTTGGGGATAGTACTGTGGGTCTGTTTAGCTCTCGATTGTGTGTCCACCCTTGCTACCCTCTTTGATGTGGCCTCTTCTCTACATTTAGATGTAAAGAGTCTTTTTTGCCAGTCTTTGGCTCATTTTCTGGGTTATTTACACTGATGTGGGTGTTATCTAGTTTTATCTGTGCGACAAGGTAAGCTTAGAATTCTCCTTCTCTGCTACTTTCCCACGAAGTCTATTATTTAAAAATTTTAAGATCTATTCAGTTTTATATTTAAGAAAATTCACACTGCTGATGACATGAAGGATGGTTTGAAGGTGATGCCATTAGAAATAAAAGATTGTAGGAGTTTAAATGAGGAGAAATAAGCTGAACTAAGACATATGTGGAGGCCAGGGAGGGATTAGAAGGGTTTGAGAGGTATTTAGGAGGTAGAATCAAAAGGACCTGGTTATTATTATAAGAGTCAAGGTTATATGATGACTTCATAGTTCAAGATTCCTCTTGTGGGCTGACAGATAGTGACACCATAGTGATAAGATGGGGAGCACAGACTGATAATTGGTAGGGGATATTTTGAAGGGAAGACAATATTTTCTGTCCTTCACATGTATAGTTTGGTGAGCAAGTGAAATATTAGAAGATTTCCATGAGGCTGTTAAAATGTGGGTCAGGAACTCTGGAGAGATCCATGCCATAAATACAAACTTGAGTCATCCCTGCAGAAGTCACGAGCATGAATGTCATCTCTATGGAAAGTGAATCGAGTGAGAAAGAAAGAAAGTAGTATCTTGAGAGACACTGACGTTTTGAGAAAAAGCAGATGAGGAGCTAGCAGAAGTTCCAGAGAAAATTCATATAAAGCAATTAGGAAGGGAATGGGAAGAGAATAGTGTCTTGTAAGCAAATAGATGAAAGAACTTTAAGAAGATGGCTGTTCAGAGGGTTAAATGCACCTGAGACAACAGGATGACTGGAGCTGGCAATTGGAAGGGCATAGTGGCCCTGGTGGGGGAGTTCCATGGAAGCATATGTTGGGGTAAAAGCTATAATGGGTAATGAGGGGCAAATGAGATATGAGACAGTAAGTGTAAGCAGCTTTTTTGAGTTTCTTTCTCATGGCAACAAAGCAAAACTTTGAGAAGAGGCCATAATATTAAGGCAAGATCTTATAAGGTAGGAGATAGGTGAGGTTTTTCTAACCTCCAGAGGAGCCAAGAGAAAAGGATGGTTGATTCTGTAGGAGAAAAGTTTAATTAATGGAGTGAGGAGGTAGAACTAACTGGGTGAGCTCCAGAGCACAGGTGCAAAAATCAACTTTAGCCCAAACAAGAATATTTCATTTTCTATCTTAAAAAAATTATTCCTTTATACATTTATCAAAGTTCTATGCACCACACACACATAACATGCACATATGCGCACACACAAGATATCAAATCTAATAGAAGTGGATGATGAAAAACAATAACCCTCTCTACCATTCCTCTTCCCCCAGTTCCATTAGAAAGAAGGGATTTTTTTTCACACTAAAATGTATTTTTATACTGATGATATAAAAAATATACATCTGCTATAAATAATTTTAATAGTGCATACAAATATAAATAAATACAACATATAAATTTATAAATTTATTTATAAATAAATAGCACACACAAATACAAATATAAAGAAAGTAAAGGTTGCTGAAAGTCCCAACCTCCTAAAATAATCACACTGAAGGGACTGTCTTGATATCTCATCCCTGTTCTTTGCCCTACATTAGCTTTATATTACTTTCTTAACCATATGATAAACATTGTGAATAGCCTAGTGGGCAGCCTATGTAGTTTCTATATTTATATAACCATATATGTGTTTTGGCCATTGTTTTACAAAAAAATGGGATTATGTAACACGCACATTCTTACATCTTGTTGTTCTCACTCAATATTATGCTGTGGAATCACTCCAAGTCATCTGATATTACTCTAATTCATTCTTTTACTATATAATATTCCAATATCTGGCCATATTTCAATATATTTAAACATTCCTTTATTAAAGAACATTTACTCTCAGCTCACTATAAACAGTTCTGCAATATATGTCATTGTACCTACACTCTCTTACATTAGTACTTTTATTTCTATGGAGTAGATTACCAGAGTAAAGTTGCAAGATCTAAGTGTATGTGTATTTTTAATTCTCATAGCTGTTGCTTGGTTGCCTAGTGAGTTAGTTATGGTGCTTCTTCTAGTGTGTCTTCCTATCCTGCAGAGACCAGAAGGCTAAGACCTATGCTTCTCAGAATCTACAGCCAGAATGTGACTTAGGTTGGCCAAATTTAGGCAAGACTTGGAATACAAAAGTGAGGTGGAGACCTCATTTCTGCTGATATGAATTTTTTTTTTAAAGATTCTATTTATTTATTTGACAGAGAGAGACACAGCAAGAGAGGGAACACAAGCAGGGGGAGTGGGAGAGGGAGAAGCAGGCTTCCCGCTGAGCAGGGAGCCCGATGCGGGGCTCGATCCCAGGACTCTGGGATCATGACCTGAGCCGAAGGCAGATGCTTAACGACTTAGCCACCCAGGCACCCTGCTGATATGAAATTTTTAGGTGGAATATAAGGACATGGAAATTTTTGTTTGTGTGTTTGTTTTCCTGAAGTAGCATTAACAAAAGTCCCTATGTCCAGAAATAAACCAAATGTCCAGCAATAGAATGGAAATTAAGTTGTAGAATAGTCAGACAGTGGAGTACTGTGCACCAGTGCAATGAATTAGCTAATACTACTAAAACTACCAGAATATCTCAAAACCATACTCTGGAGGTAAAGAAGAGTCATAAAAGAATATATAGAGTATAGCCAACATTTGTGGTGCCCCTCACTCTATCTCATTAGCTCACTTGATTTCAGATAGCTGTGATGGACACTAGCAGTGACTAGTGTGCCCACTCAGCTTCACAGCGAGGGGCCTGTGCTTTTCTGCCTTGAGCCTTTCTGAGAACTGTGGGAAGCCACTCAGCCTGAACATGCAAAGGAGTTAAGTTCCTGAGAGCAACTCTTAACCAAATGGAGATGAAGTTGTGACTAATCCTGTCTCCTTTCTTTTGTTCTGGTGGGCCACTTCTGGAGTGTGTTTTATACATTTTCACAGAGGGTACACAACAGGCCTGTGCTTCAGTTGCCCACAGCAATAACCTGCACAGTCATGTTTTCTCTCTTCTCTAGTCTCTACTCCCTCTCCCACACTTCTGCTTCCTGAGCTCACATCCAAAATATACTACCTACATCCAACTTCTTTTCTTGGGCATTGCTTTCAAGGAAACTCAACTATGACATATTGTATGTCCCATTTGTATGCAGTTCAAAACAGGCAAGATTAAATATTATATAGGGAGGTATGCATGTAAGATAAACTATGAAGAAAAGCAGGAGAATGGTTAATATAAGAATTATGTAACATGCTCATCCCTGGAAGAGGGGAAGGAGCTATATTCTGGATAGAACACACAGTGGCTTCAAAGGTGCTAGTTGTGTTTGATTCCTTAAGCAATGTGTTTGGTAAATGGCATTTGTTCCATTATCTCTTTAAATTATTGGTTCTTGATATAATGTTCAATGATTCATTAGTTCAGTATAACTTGAATTTAAATAAATAAAAAATAAATTTAAAAAATTATTGGTTCTTGACTTTTTGGTCTCAGGACCCCTTTACACTCTTAAAAATTATTGCAGATTCCAAAGGATTTCTGTTTATGAGCTAAATCTCAAGCAATTTAAAAAAATATTTGTGTTAACTTATTTGAAAATTATAATAAACTCATTACCTGATAACATAAATAATTTATTTTAATGAAAATAACTTATTTTCTAAAACCAAACCAAACCAAACCAAACCAAACAAAATCGAATGAAAAGAGTGGCATTTTTTTCATTTTTCCAAATTTCTTTAATATCAGGCTTAATAGAAGACAGCTAGATTCTCATATCTGCTCTGTCATTCTATTCATCCTATAGAATTATGCAAATTTTTGAAGAATATAAAGAAAACCAAGCCTCACACAGCTATGCAGTTGGGAAATGGAGCAGTATTTGAATATTTTTTCTCTTTTTAATCTAACTGTGAGTATTCTTTGGTACTGCATCCAAACTTGACAACTAAGTGACAAACACTTAGTTGCAGTGTGGTATCTAAAACTGTGTCAGTGAATTTTTAACACTCCATTACAGTAAAATCATTGGTCTTCTTGCACTTTGAATGGACCTTTTACCCATGCATGATTTTATGACATCCATTTGGTCATTCAGAAAATAATGGTTCACTGAGTTATGCAGAACTTCTAAATGTTGACACATTTCATTCTGCAACATCAAAAAAATCACATTCATCAATATCATTATTGATCTTTTCAGAAAAGTCTTTAAATATTGGGAACTATTAAGCTCATAGTGTTGAATACAAGTTTTCCAAATTTCTAATTATTATTTTTTTCTTTAAATTTTTTTATTGTTATATTAATCACCATACATTACATCATTAGTTTTTGATATAGGGTTCCATGATTCATTGTTCGTGTATAACACCCAGTGCTCCACGCAGAATGTGCCCTCCTTAATACCCATCACCAGGCTAACCCATCCCCCCACCCCCCCAAAACCCTCAGTTTGTTTTTCAGGGTCCATCGTCTCTCATGGTTTGTCTCCCCCTCCGATTTCCCCCTCTTCATTCTTCCCCTCCTGCTATCTTCTTCTTTTTTTTTTTTTCCTTAACATATCTTGCCTTATTTGTTTCAGAGGTACAGATCTGTGACTCAACAGTCTTGCACAATTCACAGTGCTCACCATAGTACATACCCTCCCCAATGTCTATCACACACCCACCCCATCCCTCCCACCCCACCCGCACAAATTTCTAATTATTGAAAGCTCAAATTCTACAATTAGCAACAAATACTATCGGTTGTTTTCCTTGAAGTGACAGGCTCCCTTCATTCATTATTGAGAAAATGTCTGCCAGATTACCAACTCTAAATAATCATAGTTTGTCTATTAGTCGTTCTTTCAAGTACAAATCATGCTCTTTGAACAGAGAGGCTAGTTCAGCTCACAACACAATCACACGGTGCTTTACCTCAAGACAATCATCATACGTCTGTGGGCAGCAGAAGTGCTTTGTGCATATGTCTCATTTCATTATGTGTACTTGAGTCAAGATTTAATAAAATCAATCATTTTTACAGCTTCATCAAAGACATTCTTAAGTGAAGCTGGTATTCTTTCATCTGCAAGTGCATACTGGTGAAGAATACAATGACTACCAGTACAGTTTGGTGCCACTGCCTTGGTTCAGGCTCCAGCATTTTTACCCACCATTGTTTTGCATCAGGCATGCAAATGTCAGCACAGTGTAAAAGGCAAATAATGGCTCAGTATAGTTATAAAAATAGTTTGACCTCCTGAAAGGGTCTCAGAGAACTCTAGACCAAGTTTTGAGAGCCTGAAGTTGTGCTTACATTATATACAACTTTTTAATATATATTTCCCAATAATAAGAAAGACAAGTCAAGTTCCTGTGCTACTAATAGTCATTTTTCTCTTTAAATTTTTTATTGTTGTTAATCACCATACATTACATCATTAGTTTTTGATGTAGTGTTCCATGATTCATTGTTTGTGCATAACACCCAGTGCTCCACGCAAAATGTGCCCTCTTGAATACCCATCACCAGGCTAACCCATCTCCACACCCCTCTCCACTCTAGAACCCTCAGTTTGTTTTTCAGAGTCCATCGTCTCTCATGGTTCATCTCCCCCTCCGATTTACCCTCTTTCATTCTTCCCCTCCTGCTATCTTCTTCTTTTTTTTTTCCTTAACATATATTGCATTATTTGTTTCAGAGGTACAGATCTGTGATTCAACAGTCTTGCACAATTCACAGCGCTCACCATAGCACATACCCTCCCCAATGTCTATCACCCAGCCACCCCATCGCTCCCACCCGCTCCAGCAACCCTCAGTTTGTTTCCTGAGATTAAGAATTGCTCATATCAGTGAGCTCATATGATACATGTCTTTCTCTGATTGACTTATTTCACTCAGCATAACACCCTCCAGTTCCATCCACATCATTGCAAATGGCAAGATCTCATTTCTTTTGATGGCTGCATAATATTCCATTCTGTATATAGACCACATCTTCCTTATCCATTCATCTGTCGATGGACATCTTGGCTCTTTCCACAGTTTGGCTATTGTGGACATTGCTGCTATAAACATCGGGATGCACATACCCCTTTGGGTCCCTACATTTGTATCTTTGGGGTAAATACCCAGTAGTGCAATTACTCGGTCATACAGTAGCTCTATTTTCAACTGTTTGAGGAACCTCCATACTGTTTTCCAGAGTGGTTGCACCAGCTTGCAATCCCACCAACAGTGTAGGAGGGTTCCCTTCTCCACATCCCCGCCAACATCTGTCGTTTCCTGACTTGTTAATTTTAGCCATTCTGACTGGTGTGAGGTGTTATCTCATTGTGGTTTTGATTTGGATTTCCCTGATGCCGAGCGATGCTGAGCACTTTTTCATGTGTCTGTCGGCCATTTGGATGTCTTCTTTGGAGAAATGCCTGTTCATGTCTTCTGCCCATTTCTTGATTGGATTATTTGTTCTTTGGGTGTTGAGTTTGATAAGTTCTTTATAGATTTTGGATACTAGCCCTTTATCTGATATGTCATTTGCAAATATCTTCTCCCATTCTGTC
>NW_027398732.1:0-10193 GCF_003265705.2 Callorhinus ursinus | reverse complement strand
TCCTCAATTTCTTTCATGAGTATTTTATAGTTTTCTGAGTACAGATCTTCCTTTACATTCAAAGTAATTATTGATAGGTTTTACTTATTGCCATTTTGTCACTTGTTTTATGCTTGTTTTTGTAGTTCTTCTCTGTTCTTTCTTCTCCTGATCTCTTCTCTCATAATTTGCTGGCTTTCTTTAGTGATATATGTGTGCCTTTCTCTTTATTTTTTTGCATATCTATTATTGGTTTTTCATTTGTGGTTACCATTATTTTTATATACATTTTATTCATATAGCAGTCCATATTAAGGTGATGGTTGCTTAAATTTGAACCCATTCTTTATTCTTTCCTTCCCTCCCCCCAACATTTTAGTTATAGGTGTCATACTTTACATCCTTTTATTTTGTGAATCCCTTGGCTGATTTTTATAGATATACTTATTTTTACTGCTTTTTGTGCTTCCTACTTTTCTTACTCCTACTTATGATGTTTTCTTTCCACTCAGAGTGCCTTTAACATTCCTTTAGGGCTTGTTTAGCTGTCATGAATTTTTTTAACTTTTGTTTGTCTAGAAAATTTTCTCTCTACTTCTATTCTGAATGATAGCCTTGCAGGGTTTTTGTTTATTTGTTTGTTTTGTTTGTTTTAGCACTTTGAATAGATCATGCTACTTTAGGCTGGCATGCAAAGTTTCTACTGAAAAATTAGCTGATAGCTTTATGGGGTTTCCCTTATGTGTAATTGTTTTCTTTGCTTTTATTTTATTGTATTTTTTTAATTTAATTTTATTTTGTTATCTTAGTCACCATGCAATACATCATTAGTTTTTGATGTAGTGATCCACAATTCATTGTTTTTGTATAACACCCGGTGCTCCATGCAGTATGTGCCCTCCTTAATAACCATCACTGGGTAACCCATCACCCCACCCCCTCCCTCTAAAACCCTCAGTTTGTTTCTCAGAATCCATAGTCTCTCATGGTTCATCTCTCCCTCTGATTTCCCCCCCTTCATTTTTCCCTTCCTTCTCCTAATGTCCTCCATTCTATTCCTTATGTTCCACAAATAAGTGAAACCATATGATAATTGACTTTCTCTGCTTGACTTATTTCACTTAGCATAATCTCCTCCAGTCCCATCCATGTTGATGTAAAAGTTGGGTATTCATCTTTTCTGATGGCTGAGTAATATTCCATTGTATGTATGGACCACATCTTCTTTATCCATTCATCTGTTGAAGGGCATCTCAGCTCTTTCCACAGCTTGGCCATTGCGGACATTGCTGCTATGAACACTGGGGTGCATATGGCCCTTCTTTTCACTACATCTGTGTCTTTGGGGTAAATACCAAGCAGTGCAATTGCTGGGTCATAGGGTAGCTACATTTTTAATTTTGAGGCACCTCCACACTGTTTTCCAAAGTGGCTATACTAACTTACATTCCCACCAACAGTGTAAGAGGGTTCCCCTTTCTCCACAACCTCTCCAACATTTATTGTTTCTTGCCTTGTCAGTTTTTGCCATTCTAACTGGTGTAAGGTGGTTTCTCAATGTGGTTTTGATTTGAATTTCCCTGATGGCTAATGATGATGAACATTTTTTCATGTGTCTGTTAGCCATTTGTATGTCTTCTTTTGAGAAATGTCTGTTCGTGTCTTCTGCCCATTTTTTGACTTGATTATTTGTTTTTTGGGTGTTGAGTTTGAGAAGTTCTTTATAGATCTTGGATACCAGCCCTTTATCTGATATGTCATTTGCAAATATCTTCTTCCATTCTGTGGGTTGCCTCTTTGTTTTGTTAACTATTTCCTTTCTGTGCAGAAGCTTTTTATCTTGATAAAGTCCCAAAAGTTCATTTTTGCTTTTGTTTCACTAGCCTTTGGAGATGTATTTTGAAAGAAGTTGCTGTGGGTGATGTCAAAGAGGTTACTGCCTGTGTTCTCCTCTAGGATTTTGATGGATTTCTGTCTCACATTGAGGTATGTCATCCATTTTGAGTTTATCTTTGTGTATGGTGTTAGAGAATGGTTGAGTTTCATTCTTCTGTATATAGCTGTCCAATTTTCCCAGCACCATTTATTGAAGAGACTGTCTTTTTTCCATTGCATATTTTTTACTGCTTTGTTGAAGATTATTTGACAAGACAACACCCCCAAATTACTAGAACTCATACAGCAATTCAGTAATGTGGCAGGATACGAAATCAATGCACAGAAATAAGTTGCTTTCTTATACACTAACAATGCAACTGTAGAAAGAGAAATTAGAGAAATGATTCCATTTATAGTAACACCAAAAACCATAATATACCTCAGAATAAACCTAACCAAGGAGGTAAAGGATCTATACTGTAGGAACTACAGAACACTCATGAAAGAAATTGAAGAAGACACAAAAAGATGGAAAAACATTCCATGCTCATGGATCGGAAGAATAAACATTGTTAAAATGTCTATGCTACCCAGAGCAATCTAGACCT
Source organism: Callorhinus ursinus (assembly GCF_003265705.2). Taxonomy (NCBI): domain Eukaryota; kingdom Metazoa; phylum Chordata; class Mammalia; order Carnivora; family Otariidae; genus Callorhinus; species Callorhinus ursinus. Next base: position 7,728 of record NW_027398732.1, on the reverse strand, counting down.
TCAATGCCATCCCGATCAAAATTCCAATGACATTTTTCAAAGTGCTGGAACAAACAATCCTAAAATTTGTATGGAATCAGAAAAGACCCTGAATAGCCAAGGAAATGTTGAAAAAGAAAAACAAAGCTGGGGGCATCACATTGCCCGATTTCAAGCTATATTATGAAGCAGTGATCACAAAGACAGCATGGTACTGGCACAAAAACAGACTTATAGACCAATGGAACAGAATAGAGAATCCAGATATGGACCCTCAACTCTTGCTGCTTTTAAAATTCTCTCTTTATCATGATTTTTTCCCCATTTTAATTACTATGTGTCTTGGTGTGGCGCTCCCTGGGTTGATTTTGTTGGGGAATCTCTTTGCCTCCTGGATCTGGAGTTCTGTTTTCTTCCCTAGATTCAGGAAATTTTCAGCTATTAGTTCTTCAAGAAAATTGTCCCCTTTTTTTTCCTCTCCTTCTGGGATTCCTATAATGTGAATATTATTATGCTTGATGGTGTTGTTGAGTACCCTAAGTCTATTTGTATTTTTATTATTATTTTTTTCTCTCTCCTGTTCAGCTTGATTGGTTTCCATTACCTGTCCTCCAGATTGCTGATCCATTCTGCTTCCCCCAGTCTACTATTTATTCTATCTATTATATTTTAAATTTCAGTTATTAAATACTTCATCTCTGATTGTTTCTTTTTTATGTTTTCTATTTTCTTGTTAAGGGTCTCACTGAAGTCTTCCATTTTTTTCTCAAGTCCTGTGAGTATCTTTATGATCATTACTGTTAAGTCTTTCAGAGCTGAGCCAACTGATTTTTAAAGTTCCAGGTGTTAAGCTCCACTGACTGTAAGAACTTGCAAAACTATGCCCCTCTGGTTTTCAAAACCAAAGGTTATAGGGATTCATGTTTCCTATATGAGTTTCCCATGCCTGGGGTACTTGGTGTGAAGGTCTGTTTCTCTCATCTCTCCACGCCCACAACATCCCTCCCTCTTGGGGATAGTACTGTGGGTCTGTTTAGCTCTCGATTGTGTGTCCACCCTTGCTACCCTCTTTGATGTGGCCTCTTCTCTACATTTAGATGTAAAGAGTCTTTTTTGCCAGTCTTTGGCTCATTTTCTGGGTTATTTACACTGATGTGGGTGTTATCTAGTTTTATCTGTGCGACAAGGTAAGCTTAGAATTCTCCTTCTCTGCTACTTTCCCACGAAGTCTATTATTTAAAAATTTTAAGATCTATTCAGTTTTATATTTAAGAAAATTCACACTGCTGATGACATGAAGGATGGTTTGAAGGTGATGCCATTAGAAATAAAAGATTGTAGGAGTTTAAATGAGGAGAAATAAGCTGAACTAAGACATATGTGGAGGCCAGGGAGGGATTAGAAGGGTTTGAGAGGTATTTAGGAGGTAGAATCAAAAGGACCTGGTTATTATTATAAGAGTCAAGGTTATATGATGACTTCATAGTTCAAGATTCCTCTTGTGGGCTGACAGATAGTGACACCATAGTGATAAGATGGGGAGCACAGACTGATAATTGGTAGGGGATATTTTGAAGGGAAGACAATATTTTCTGTCCTTCACATGTATAGTTTGGTGAGCAAGTGAAATATTAGAAGATTTCCATGAGGCTGTTAAAATGTGGGTCAGGAACTCTGGAGAGATCCATGCCATAAATACAAACTTGAGTCATCCCTGCAGAAGTCACGAGCATGAATGTCATCTCTATGGAAAGTGAATCGAGTGAGAAAGAAAGAAAGTAGTATCTTGAGAGACACTGACGTTTTGAGAAAAAGCAGATGAGGAGCTAGCAGAAGTTCCAGAGAAAATTCATATAAAGCAATTAGGAAGGGAATGGGAAGAGAATAGTGTCTTGTAAGCAAATAGATGAAAGAACTTTAAGAAGATGGCTGTTCAGAGGGTTAAATGCACCTGAGACAACAGGATGACTGGAGCTGGCAATTGGAAGGGCATAGTGGCCCTGGTGGGGGAGTTCCATGGAAGCATATGTTGGGGTAAAAGCTATAATGGGTAATGAGGGGCAAATGAGATATGAGACAGTAAGTGTAAGCAGCTTTTTTGAGTTTCTTTCTCATGGCAACAAAGCAAAACTTTGAGAAGAGGCCATAATATTAAGGCAAGATCTTATAAGGTAGGAGATAGGTGAGGTTTTTCTAACCTCCAGAGGAGCCAAGAGAAAAGGATGGTTGATTCTGTAGGAGAAAAGTTTAATTAATGGAGTGAGGAGGTAGAACTAACTGGGTGAGCTCCAGAGCACAGGTGCAAAAATCAACTTTAGCCCAAACAAGAATATTTCATTTTCTATCTTAAAAAAATTATTCCTTTATACATTTATCAAAGTTCTATGCACCACACACACATAACATGCACATATGCGCACACACAAGATATCAAATCTAATAGAAGTGGATGATGAAAAACAATAACCCTCTCTACCATTCCTCTTCCCCCAGTTCCATTAGAAAGAAGGGATTTTTTTTCACACTAAAATGTATTTTTATACTGATGATATAAAAAATATACATCTGCTATAAATAATTTTAATAGTGCATACAAATATAAATAAATACAACATATAAATTTATAAATTTATTTATAAATAAATAGCACACACAAATACAAATATAAAGAAAGTAAAGGTTGCTGAAAGTCCCAACCTCCTAAAATAATCACACTGAAGGGACTGTCTTGATATCTCATCCCTGTTCTTTGCCCTACATTAGCTTTATATTACTTTCTTAACCATATGATAAACATTGTGAATAGCCTAGTGGGCAGCCTATGTAGTTTCTATATTTATATAACCATATATGTGTTTTGGCCATTGTTTTACAAAAAAATGGGATTATGTAACACGCACATTCTTACATCTTGTTGTTCTCACTCAATATTATGCTGTGGAATCACTCCAAGTCATCTGATATTACTCTAATTCATTCTTTTACTATATAATATTCCAATATCTGGCCATATTTCAATATATTTAAACATTCCTTTATTAAAGAACATTTACTCTCAGCTCACTATAAACAGTTCTGCAATATATGTCATTGTACCTACACTCTCTTACATTAGTACTTTTATTTCTATGGAGTAGATTACCAGAGTAAAGTTGCAAGATCTAAGTGTATGTGTATTTTTAATTCTCATAGCTGTTGCTTGGTTGCCTAGTGAGTTAGTTATGGTGCTTCTTCTAGTGTGTCTTCCTATCCTGCAGAGACCAGAAGGCTAAGACCTATGCTTCTCAGAATCTACAGCCAGAATGTGACTTAGGTTGGCCAAATTTAGGCAAGACTTGGAATACAAAAGTGAGGTGGAGACCTCATTTCTGCTGATATGAATTTTTTTTTTAAAGATTCTATTTATTTATTTGACAGAGAGAGACACAGCAAGAGAGGGAACACAAGCAGGGGGAGTGGGAGAGGGAGAAGCAGGCTTCCCGCTGAGCAGGGAGCCCGATGCGGGGCTCGATCCCAGGACTCTGGGATCATGACCTGAGCCGAAGGCAGATGCTTAACGACTTAGCCACCCAGGCACCCTGCTGATATGAAATTTTTAGGTGGAATATAAGGACATGGAAATTTTTGTTTGTGTGTTTGTTTTCCTGAAGTAGCATTAACAAAAGTCCCTATGTCCAGAAATAAACCAAATGTCCAGCAATAGAATGGAAATTAAGTTGTAGAATAGTCAGACAGTGGAGTACTGTGCACCAGTGCAATGAATTAGCTAATACTACTAAAACTACCAGAATATCTCAAAACCATACTCTGGAGGTAAAGAAGAGTCATAAAAGAATATATAGAGTATAGCCAACATTTGTGGTGCCCCTCACTCTATCTCATTAGCTCACTTGATTTCAGATAGCTGTGATGGACACTAGCAGTGACTAGTGTGCCCACTCAGCTTCACAGCGAGGGGCCTGTGCTTTTCTGCCTTGAGCCTTTCTGAGAACTGTGGGAAGCCACTCAGCCTGAACATGCAAAGGAGTTAAGTTCCTGAGAGCAACTCTTAACCAAATGGAGATGAAGTTGTGACTAATCCTGTCTCCTTTCTTTTGTTCTGGTGGGCCACTTCTGGAGTGTGTTTTATACATTTTCACAGAGGGTACACAACAGGCCTGTGCTTCAGTTGCCCACAGCAATAACCTGCACAGTCATGTTTTCTCTCTTCTCTAGTCTCTACTCCCTCTCCCACACTTCTGCTTCCTGAGCTCACATCCAAAATATACTACCTACATCCAACTTCTTTTCTTGGGCATTGCTTTCAAGGAAACTCAACTATGACATATTGTATGTCCCATTTGTATGCAGTTCAAAACAGGCAAGATTAAATATTATATAGGGAGGTATGCATGTAAGATAAACTATGAAGAAAAGCAGGAGAATGGTTAATATAAGAATTATGTAACATGCTCATCCCTGGAAGAGGGGAAGGAGCTATATTCTGGATAGAACACACAGTGGCTTCAAAGGTGCTAGTTGTGTTTGATTCCTTAAGCAATGTGTTTGGTAAATGGCATTTGTTCCATTATCTCTTTAAATTATTGGTTCTTGATATAATGTTCAATGATTCATTAGTTCAGTATAACTTGAATTTAAATAAATAAAAAATAAATTTAAAAAATTATTGGTTCTTGACTTTTTGGTCTCAGGACCCCTTTACACTCTTAAAAATTATTGCAGATTCCAAAGGATTTCTGTTTATGAGCTAAATCTCAAGCAATTTAAAAAAATATTTGTGTTAACTTATTTGAAAATTATAATAAACTCATTACCTGATAACATAAATAATTTATTTTAATGAAAATAACTTATTTTCTAAAACCAAACCAAACCAAACCAAACCAAACAAAATCGAATGAAAAGAGTGGCATTTTTTTCATTTTTCCAAATTTCTTTAATATCAGGCTTAATAGAAGACAGCTAGATTCTCATATCTGCTCTGTCATTCTATTCATCCTATAGAATTATGCAAATTTTTGAAGAATATAAAGAAAACCAAGCCTCACACAGCTATGCAGTTGGGAAATGGAGCAGTATTTGAATATTTTTTCTCTTTTTAATCTAACTGTGAGTATTCTTTGGTACTGCATCCAAACTTGACAACTAAGTGACAAACACTTAGTTGCAGTGTGGTATCTAAAACTGTGTCAGTGAATTTTTAACACTCCATTACAGTAAAATCATTGGTCTTCTTGCACTTTGAATGGACCTTTTACCCATGCATGATTTTATGACATCCATTTGGTCATTCAGAAAATAATGGTTCACTGAGTTATGCAGAACTTCTAAATGTTGACACATTTCATTCTGCAACATCAAAAAAATCACATTCATCAATATCATTATTGATCTTTTCAGAAAAGTCTTTAAATATTGGGAACTATTAAGCTCATAGTGTTGAATACAAGTTTTCCAAATTTCTAATTATTATTTTTTTCTTTAAATTTTTTTATTGTTATATTAATCACCATACATTACATCATTAGTTTTTGATATAGGGTTCCATGATTCATTGTTCGTGTATAACACCCAGTGCTCCACGCAGAATGTGCCCTCCTTAATACCCATCACCAGGCTAACCCATCCCCCCACCCCCCCAAAACCCTCAGTTTGTTTTTCAGGGTCCATCGTCTCTCATGGTTTGTCTCCCCCTCCGATTTCCCCCTCTTCATTCTTCCCCTCCTGCTATCTTCTTCTTTTTTTTTTTTTCCTTAACATATCTTGCCTTATTTGTTTCAGAGGTACAGATCTGTGACTCAACAGTCTTGCACAATTCACAGTGCTCACCATAGTACATACCCTCCCCAATGTCTATCACACACCCACCCCATCCCTCCCACCCCACCCGCACAAATTTCTAATTATTGAAAGCTCAAATTCTACAATTAGCAACAAATACTATCGGTTGTTTTCCTTGAAGTGACAGGCTCCCTTCATTCATTATTGAGAAAATGTCTGCCAGATTACCAACTCTAAATAATCATAGTTTGTCTATTAGTCGTTCTTTCAAGTACAAATCATGCTCTTTGAACAGAGAGGCTAGTTCAGCTCACAACACAATCACACGGTGCTTTACCTCAAGACAATCATCATACGTCTGTGGGCAGCAGAAGTGCTTTGTGCATATGTCTCATTTCATTATGTGTACTTGAGTCAAGATTTAATAAAATCAATCATTTTTACAGCTTCATCAAAGACATTCTTAAGTGAAGCTGGTATTCTTTCATCTGCAAGTGCATACTGGTGAAGAATACAATGACTACCAGTACAGTTTGGTGCCACTGCCTTGGTTCAGGCTCCAGCATTTTTACCCACCATTGTTTTGCATCAGGCATGCAAATGTCAGCACAGTGTAAAAGGCAAATAATGGCTCAGTATAGTTATAAAAATAGTTTGACCTCCTGAAAGGGTCTCAGAGAACTCTAGACCAAGTTTTGAGAGCCTGAAGTTGTGCTTACATTATATACAACTTTTTAATATATATTTCCCAATAATAAGAAAGACAAGTCAAGTTCCTGTGCTACTAATAGTCATTTTTCTCTTTAAATTTTTTATTGTTGTTAATCACCATACATTACATCATTAGTTTTTGATGTAGTGTTCCATGATTCATTGTTTGTGCATAACACCCAGTGCTCCACGCAAAATGTGCCCTCTTGAATACCCATCACCAGGCTAACCCATCTCCACACCCCTCTCCACTCTAGAACCCTCAGTTTGTTTTTCAGAGTCCATCGTCTCTCATGGTTCATCTCCCCCTCCGATTTACCCTCTTTCATTCTTCCCCTCCTGCTATCTTCTTCTTTTTTTTTTCCTTAACATATATTGCATTATTTGTTTCAGAGGTACAGATCTGTGATTCAACAGTCTTGCACAATTCACAGCGCTCACCATAGCACATACCCTCCCCAATGTCTATCACCCAGCCACCCCATCGCTCCCACCCGCTCCAGCAACCCTCAGTTTGTTTCCTGAGATTAAGAATTGCTCATATCAGTGAGCTCATATGATACATGTCTTTCTCTGATTGACTTATTTCACTCAGCATAACACCCTCCAGTTCCATCCACATCATTGCAAATGGCAAGATCTCATTTCTTTTGATGGCTGCATAATATTCCATTCTGTATATAGACCACATCTTCCTTATCCATTCATCTGTCGATGGACATCTTGGCTCTTTCCACAGTTTGGCTATTGTGGACATTGCTGCTATAAACATCGGGATGCACATACCCCTTTGGGTCCCTACATTTGTATCTTTGGGGTAAATACCCAGTAGTGCAATTACTCGGTCATACAGTAGCTCTATTTTCAACTGTTTGAGGAACCTCCATACTGTTTTCCAGAGTGGTTGCACCAGCTTGCAATCCCACCAACAGTGTAGGAGGGTTCCCTTCTCCACATCCCCGCCAACATCTGTCGTTTCCTGACTTGTTAATTTTAGCCATTCTGACTGGTGTGAGGTGTTATCTCATTGTGGTTTTGATTTGGATTTCCCTGATGCCGAGCGATGCTGAGCACTTTTTCATGTGTCTGTCGGCCATTTGGATGTCTTCTTTGGAGAAATGCCTGTTCATGTCTTCTGCCCATTTCTTGATTGGATTATTTGTTCTTTGGGTGTTGAGTTTGATAAGTTCTTTATAGATTTTGGATACTAGCCCTTTATCTGATATGTCATTTGCAAATATCTTCTCCCATTCTGTC
>NW_027398731.1:0-10201 GCF_003265705.2 Callorhinus ursinus | reverse complement strand
GGGTGGGAGGGATGGGGTGGCTGGGTGATAGACATTGGGGAGGGTATGTGCTATGGTGAGCGCTGTGAATTGTGCAAGACGTTGAATCACAGATTTGTACCTCTGAAACAAATAATGCAATATATATTAAGAAAAAAAAAGAAGAAGATAGCAGGAGGGGAAGAATGAATTGGGGGAAATCGGAGGGGGAGACCAACCATGAGAGACGATGGACTCTGAAAAACAAACTAAGGGTTCTAGAGGGGAGGGGGGTGGGGGGATGGGTTAGCCTGGTGATGGGTATTAAAGAGGGCACGTTCTGTGTGGAGCACTGGGTGTTATGCACAAACAATGAATCATGGAACACTACATCCAAAACTAATGATGTAATGTATGGTGATTAACATAACAATAAAAAATACTGAAAAGGTACTTTCCAGCTATTATAAAATGCTGGCTTCATCTCTTACCTCCCATGCTACACTTAAAATGCAAAGAAAATTGCAGTCTTCATATATGCAAGAAGGAAATATTAAAACAAGAAATAATTTCTTAAAATATTTCTTTTTTGTTATGATCAGAGAAATTATCTATTCTTTCTATTTTAAGAGCTGAGGATATATGGCTTTCTGATAATTGCATTGTAATTTTGATTCACTTAATTTACCCTGAGGTATAAAAAATAAAATCTATGTACATACATTACTTCTGGAATTGCTGCCGAAATATATCTGCCACACAAACTACTGGAATAAAACATTATTCATTCACACAATCATTAAGTATCTTTCAACACTTATTTATATGATAAGCATGGATACAGCTGTGAACATGGCAGACACGTTGCTGCTTACAACTCAGCATGATATGCAAACAAGTAAACAGATTTTTTAAAATACAGAGTGTTGAGTACTGTAATGTGGATGGAGCAGGATTCTATGAAAACACACAGAGGATGAACCTTATCCAGGAATAGCAATAAGGTAAGGCATTCTAGGTGAAATGACCTTCAAACTAAGGTAAATGTGTCGGTAAAATACCTTTCCAGGAAACAAACAAAACCTTGATTTGTAGTGTTTGCCAATTTTCATAGTATAAATACTCCCCACCATGGCCAATTTTAAGGTACTAATGTGACATCACTGATAACGGAGTTGGGAAGAGAGGTATAGAATCAGTTCTCACAAACTGGTACAAACCAGCTCCAGCAAACCACTGGAAATGCCTCATGAATTGTTTTATCTTCTCTTCCTTATCCCTCTACCAAAGGCTGTGTTTAGGCCTATACCATCTAGATTATTGCAATAAATCCCAATTGGCCAACCATGGCTGACTCCTGGCTCTTCTCCTAACATCCTGCCAGCTACACTTCCATCATGCCTGTTCTATGCATAAAATTTTGAGATACTGTCTTAGTCTGTTTGGCTGGTCATAACAAAATGGCATAGACAGCGTGGCTTATAAGCAACAGAAATTTATTTTTCACAGTCCTAGAGGCTGGAAATCTGAGATCAAAGTGCCAGCATAGTTGGGTTCTAATGAAGGCCCTGTCCCAATTTGCTGACTTCTCACTGTCTCCTCAAGTTGTGGAAAGGGGCAAGGGATCTCTCTCGGGTCTCTTTTATAAAGGAACCAACCCCATTCATGACAGTTCTGCCTTCATGACCTAATCACCTCCCATAGACTCCACCTCCTAATATCACCACTTTGAGCATTAAGTTTTAAACATGAATTTTGGCAGGGACATAAACATTCAGACCATAGCATGCACCATTATATGTAAAATCAAAACTTCTCAGTATAGAATGTAAGACTCTTCATGGTCAGGACTTGTCTGCCTGTTGAACCTCAACTCCCACCACTTCCTCCCATGCCAGCTATACACTAACCATCACTGACCTGTAAGTCCCAGAACACACCAAGTGTTCTCCCCAACTCCCTCAAGGACAAGAACATAAACAAATATTCATTGAGTGGTAACTAAATCCCAGGAAGGTGCTAGGCACTAGGAACACAAATATAAATAAGACACAATTCCTGAGCTCAGCAATAGTGGGCTGGGCAGACAGACATGTAAATTCCTTATTATAATGGTTTGAGATGAACACAGTACCTACAGGGATGAATACAACACATAATCAGAAACAGTAAATACTAGCCAAACCCTATAATAGAGTCTGGAATGCAGTAGGTGCTAAACAAGTATTTGTTAAATACATGAATTAGTGACACAATGTCTGATTAGGGTTACCATTTGGGTAATGTAGTACATACGAGAATTTTAAGTATTCAGAGAAGGGAGAGCTCACTGCTCATAGGAGAGAAGACCAAAAACATATTTTTATAAGATAATTTACTAAAAAATGAGTTCTGAAAGTCATCTCTAAAGGCCTACGGAACCCCCAGGTCTTCAAAGATTTGCAGATTTACGCAATGAGCTATGGTTTCCAATGATTTCCAATGTTGGCTGACCATGAGAAACATGGAAGGAACGTATAAAAGGAAATAGATATTGGTTACCCAACCAGATCTGTTAGAGGTATTTCCCAGGCATTTTTATTTATAAAAATCTTCCCCAAGGTCTGATATACAGCCCTGATTTAGAACTGCACAGAACTTATATCTGCAAGCAAAAGCAGCTCTGTGATTACTTACTAAGAGAAGGGAAGAAAGACAGAGGGACTTGGCAAAGCCAACATTTCGGTGACCTCCTTTCTCTAATGGCAGCTATTCACAGATCCTCCCTGCAGCTAACTTGCTAAAGGCCTCTGCCCACTAATATTTTGGGTGAGGCCTGCTATCATTAAAGCTGCCTTAAACTGAAGTTGGTGTGGGACATTAATTTGGGTTCTCTGAATACGCAAAACAGGTATTGTCCAGAGGTCCTTGAGAGGAAGGTATCAAGTACCTGTTCTGGTTCTAATGCTACTGTTTAACAGGGTACAAAAAAAAGTGGAAAAATGGGGGGCTGGGGAGGGAGGAAGGAAGGAAGAATTAAATTACAACCCCTCCCAAAAAAAAAGACCACTGTCAAGATATTATGTACGACACTCCAATCTGATCTGGAGAAAAGCTATGAGTGTCCTTCAAAAGGGCTAAAATAAGACAGGTTTTTTTTATTCTCCCATTTTTATTCTCTGTGAAGACCCTTCAGGCCAAGGATTTCTTGTCTACCTTAGTTATTTGCAGTAATTTAAACAAATGCCAAGGGATCAGAGATGACTATATAAAATTCTGGTACTTTTTGGAAAAGTTACCCTTAATTTTCAATTTTATTCAAAATGCAAACCTTCAGTGTCTTTTCATAGTTGAAAGTAATAAAAATTCACTGTGGAAAAAAAAACTAAACACCACGAAGTATTTTTTAACAAATGAAAGCAAAGTCCCACCCACCTCCAAGAGAAACCTCTCTACTATTTATCTGGTGTTAGTCTTACTAACTTAAATATGCATGTAAATGAAATGTGCTTGCTCCATACATACCATTCTGTAGCCTTTTAAAAAAGTATTTAGATTGTGGTAGGATGCCCATGTCTACAAATATAGCCTGCCCTTTTTTAAAAGTTTTTATTTGAATTCCACTTATTTAACATACAGTGTAATTCTAGTTTCAGGTTTACATTATAATGATTCAATACTTCCATACAACTGTTTTTTAATCTTTATTTTTAAATAAAAACTGTATATATTTAAGGTGTACAATGTGATGGTTTGATATATACATACATAGTGAAATGATTACTACAGTCAAGCTAATTAACATATAATCTCCCCACACTGTTACCCTTTCTGTGTGGGTATGAGAGCACCTGAAACCTCTCTTAGCCACTAGTCTTCAATATAGTATTATCAGTTGTAGTCATCATCATCATCATACATCAGATCTCTAGACTTATTCATCCTATATAACTGCAACTTTGTAACCTTTAACCAACAACTCTCCATTTCCTCCATCTTCCCACCCCTGGTGACCACCATTCTACTTTCTAGTTCTATGTATTTCACTTTTTTTAGATTCCACATATCAGTGAGATCATGCAGTATTTTTCTATCTGTATCTGGTTTATTTCACTTAGCATGATGTCCTGCTGGCTCATCCATGTTGTCATAAATGGCAGGATTTCCTTTTTAAAGCCTGAATAATAATCCATTGTATGTATATACCACAATTTCTTTATGTACTCATCCATTGTTCGATATTTAGTCTGTCCTTTAAAAATAAATACCTGGGGCGCCCGGGTGGCTCAGTCGTTAAGCATCTGACTTCGGCTCAGGTCATGATTCCAGGGTCCTGGGATCAAGCCCCGCATTGGGCTCCCTGCTCAGCAGGTAGCCTGCTTCTCCCTCTCCCTCTGCCCCTGTTCGTATTCTCTCTCTCTCTCTCTCTCTGTCAAATAAATAAATAAAATCTTTAAAAAAATAAAATAAAAATACCTATTTTTTCTACTGTATGGATAGACTTTTGGGTTCATGCTAGTTTTGCCATTATATACGACACTGAAGTAAAACACCCTTCAGATACTTATATTATTATTTCTTTAGGCTAATTACCTAGAAGTGAATTCTTGGATCAAAAATGGTAAACACATTTTAATCTGAACTTTGCTTTCCAGAAAGGTTAGTCAATTTAGACTGCAGAGGTCAGTCAATTTTTTTTAAGATTTTTTATTTATTTTTTAACAGAGAGAGAGACAGTGAGAGAGGGAACACAAGCAGGGAGAGTGGGAGAGGGAGAAGCAGGCTTCCCGCCGAGCAGGGAGCCTGATGTGGGACTCGATCCTAGTACCCTGGGATCATGACCTGAGCCGAAGGCAGATGCTTAACGACTGAGCCACCCAGGTGTCTGAGGTCAGTCAATTTAAACAGCGCAGGAGACTGCTTATTTCCTTGAATCTTCATCCACTCTGGCTATTAGCAATCTTGTTCATCCTTGACAGTATGGTAGCATATTGTCATTTTAATTTGTACTTCTCTAATAATTGTAAAATTATACACCTTCTCTTTTTTTATTATTAGGTTATGTTAGTCACCATACAGTACATCATTAGTTTTTGATGTAGTGTTCCATGATTCATTGTTTGCGTATTTCACCCAGTGCTCCATTCAGTACATGCCCTCCTTAATACCCATCACTGGGCTAACCCATCCCACCACCCCCCTCCCCTCTAAAACCCTCAGTTTGTTTCTGGGACTCCATAGTCTTTCATGATTCATCTCCCCCTCTGATTCCCCCCCTTCATTTTTCCCCTTCTTCTCCTAATGTCCTCCATGCATCTTTTCTTGTTTACTGGACTTTATATGAATTTCCTCTTTTGAAAATTGCCTATTTAAATCTTCTGTCCATTTTTCTACTTAAGTGTTTATCTGTTTTATTAATTTGTAAAAAAATAACTTTACATAATAAGGATATGTTCCTACCCTGTGGCATCTTTATTTGTTGTGTTTTTAAAATTTGTTTTAGTATTGTCATGCCAATGATGATTTCAATGTGGTCAGACTGATCCAGTTTTTCTTTAATGTGATAAAAACTTAAGGCCAAGCTAAGAAAATCCTTCACCTTCTCTGAAAATTCAAAATGATTTTTCTACTTTTCCTTTAATAATTGTATGATATTATTTTCACATTTAAATATTTAATCCTTCTGAAACTTACTTTTGTTAATGGTATGAGGAAGAAACCAACTTTTTCTTTCCAAATAAATATTCAAATGTACCAATATTATTTTATGAATTATCCTTTTAGTTTCAGATAGGTTCATATGTTTAGCAACATTCATCTTATAGGTAAGTATTCAACATTCAACATCAGCGGATTTAGTCTCAGATACTGCTTTTTTTTTTTTCCCCTAGTTTTAAGCTTACATCCTCTGGGTTGTGGGAGGCCAGGAGTAAATTTAGCAGATCTAAATGAATTCCATGGCGTTCCACAGAATTCCACAGGTAAATGGTCTTATTATATAATCCATTTGTACCAGGTAATGCTCAGGAGAAAGAACACTTACATAGTCTATTCAATTGCTTTTCAAACTACTCTGAAAATATACCAGACACATAATACCGAGTAATGTAAAAGAAATTACATTGATACTGGATGCAATTGCAATGTTGAACTAGCTGAAAATCAGAGATTCTATCTTTAAGGGGGAAAAAACTAGTATTTTCCTTTACTTACTTTTCTAGAGAAGGCTTTCCATTCTCCAGTATAAGGCATTTTAAAGCAAGAGTTGATCAGAACAAGTGTCAAAGGCCAAATGATACTACAAGATTCTATAAGTACCTATCATATAGTCAGTGGTCAAGTAAGGGTATTTTACCTTACAAAATTCCTGAAAATGTACAAAAATGAAAATAATCACAGTACTAATTTTTGACTACCATGAAATATTCATATACATGAGATATTTATTTATTTATTCCATTGCCTAGATACCAATCTTTTTTTTTTTTTTAGAGAAGGGGAGAGGAATAAAGGGAAAGGGAGAGAGAGAGTCTTAAGCAGCCCCCACGCCCAGCGCAGAGCCCAACACAGGGCTCAATCTCACAACCCTGAGATCACTAACTAAGCTGAAATCAAGAATCAGACGCTTAACCAACTGAGCCACCCAAGCGCCCCTTGATACCAATCTTTTTGCCATCCATTTATGAACTCAGACCTACACAGAAAATCTTTCAATGACAAATCATTAATGGGCTTCAGAGAGGTGTTCCACTAGCTCCTGAATCATATCAAATTTTTTTTAGATCTACTAATACAAGTAGATTAATTTAGTCTCTAAGAACAATGGGCCATAGATCTTTGGGGTTCCATGGAATAAGTATGAGTCTTCACAAATCTAAATACTTTCATATGTCTCATACATATAGATACTACTATTTTTCCAGATATATGTAGATGCTGTTTCCTTAATAAAAAATACATATTCATTTTAAACCTAATTGTGAAATTATGGTAGTTTTGGAGATTAACATTTTTTAATGAATAGATTAAGATGGTTTTTTAATGTTGAAAGTGTTAGTAAATTTTACTTAAAAATGAGTTTCACTCATTGTGATTTTGATTTGCATTTCCCTGATGGTAACTGATGATGAGCATTTTTCATGTGTCTGTTGGCCATCTGGATGTCTTCTTTGAAGAAATGTCTGTTCAAACTAATGATGTAATGTATGGTGATTAACATAACATAATAAAAAAAAAGAAATGTCTCTTCATGTCTTCTGCCCATTTTTAATTGGATTATTTGGGTTATTTGGTGTTGAGTTGTGTAAATTCTTTATTTTGGATACTAACCCTTTATCAGATATGTCATTTGAAAATATCTTCTCCCATTCAGTAGGTTGTCTAATAGTTTTGGTCATTGTTTCCCTTGCTGTGCAGAAGCTTTTTATTTTGATGTAGTCCCAATAGTTTATTTTTAATTTTGTTTCCTTTGCCTCAGGAGACGTATCTTCATTCATATGTAGAATTTAAGAAACAAAACAAATGAACAAAGGGGAAAAAAGAGACAAACTGAAAAAACAGACTCTTAACTATAAAAAACAAATTGATGGTTACCAGAGGAGAGGTGCATGGGGGGATGGGTGAAATAGGTTATGGGCATTAAAAGTACACTTATCTTGATGAGCACTGTAATATATAGAACTTTTGAATCACTAATTATATACCTGAAACTAATATAGCACTGTATGTTAACTACACTGGAATTAAAATTTTTAAAAAAAGAGTTTCACCAAAGTCTGATACACACTATTTCAGTCCACCATTTGGTGGATTTCTATCAGTATATGAGAAATTACCTAAAATTTAGCTGTCTAAAACAGTAACTTCTTTTTCATGTCTCCGAATTTTGTGGGTCAGAAACTCAAGCCAGGGTTCACCTGGGTGAATCTCTGCCACATTTGGTGTCAACTTAGGTCACCTGGTGATATTCAACGGCAAATGTGCTAGTCTAGAGAGTCCAAGGTACCTTTACTCATGTATATGGCACCTTGGCAGGGATGCCCTGAAGGCTGGGTTTAGTTAGAACTGTCAACCAGAGTGCCCACATGCAACCTTTCTAGCCTGGTGGTCACATGGTGGGTGGACTTCATACCTGGTGGCTCAGAGCTCCCAGGGAGAGTGTTCCAAAAGGCAGAAATTGGAAATTGCCAGGCTCCTACAGCTTAGGACTGAAACTGGCACAATGTCATCACCACCATATTCTATCTGTCTATCAGTCATAGAAACTGCCCAGATTGAAGATTCACAGACCCCAACTCTTTATTGGAAAAGTTTCGAAGAATTTAGAGACAACTTTTATCTACCCACATGCACTAAATTCTGGATAAGAGCTGTCATGTCTCTTCATTTCAATAAGATGCTAAACTTATTAAATAATACCTTACCCACCCCATTCCTACCTTATCAACTTCCTCCCCAAGTTTAGGGCAGCCATTCTGAAACAATAAAGTCTTAATCAGAAAAGCTACAGACCTACCCACTACTGATGGTCATACTCATTTGCAGAGGACCAAACTTCCTGATTAAAAATTAGACTATAAAACTATGGTGATCAAAACAGTATGGGACATAAAAATAGACACATAAATCAGTGGAACAGAAAAGAGAGCCCAGAAATAAACCCATGTGTATACTGTCAACTGATTTTTGACAAGTGCACCAAGAATATACAATAGGAAAAGAGTCTCTTCAATAAATGGTACTGGGAAAACTGGATATTTACATGCAAAAGAATGAAATGGAACACCTACCTTATGCCACTCACAAAAATTAATCCAAAACAGATTGAAAACTTAATGTAAACCTGAAAAGACGTTTTTCCAAAGAAAACATACAAATGGCCAATGGACACATGAAGAGATGATCAACCCCACTAATCATCAGGGAAATACAAACCAAAACTGCAATAAGATATCACCTTACACTTGTCAGAATGGCTAGTATCAAAGACACAAGAAATAATAAGCGTTGGTGAGGATGTGGAGAACAAGGAACCCTCATGCACTGTTGGTGGGAATGTAAATTGGTGCAGCCATTGTGGAAAACAGTATGAAGTTTCTTTTAAAAAAAATTAAAATTAGAAATACCATATGATTTATTAATTCCACTACTGCGTATTTACCCAAAGAAAATAAAAACTCTAATTCAAAAAGATACATGCACCCCTAGGTTTATTATAGCACTATTTCAAATAGCCAAGATATGGAAGCAATTCAAATGTCCATTGATAAGACAAATGGATAAAAAGATGTGGTAAGGGGCGCGGAGCAGGATGGCGGAGGAGTAGGAGACCTAGATTTCGTCTGGTCTCAGGAATTCAGCTGAATAGGGATCAAACAATTCTGAACACCTACGAACTCAACAGGAGATCGAAGAGGAGAGTAGCAACAACTCTCTGAACAGAGAAGCGACCACTTACTGGAAGGTAGGACGTGCGGAGAAGTGAATCCGAGGCGATATTCGGAAGGATAGACGGCGGGGGAGGGGCCTCCGCCGGCCGCTTCTGGCAAGTGATAGAGCCGCGGAGAACAAAATAGGAACTTTAGAAATGGGCTCCGCTGAGGGACGTTGCTGCAGTGGCTAAGCAGGGGGTGGAATACTCCCAGGACAGTGTGGTCTCAGGACCCTTGGGGTCACAGAAAGACCGGGGGAGCCTGAGTGCCCCAGAGCTCCCAGGTATCGGAGCAGGGAAGCCGGCTGCAGAGACAGAGCCGAGGCGCAGCTCTCAGCTCGGGGTGGCCATAAACTGTGATCCGCGGCCCAGTCGGGCCACTGCTCCTCCAGCAGGGACCCAACAAGCGGCAGAGGCGGGGAGACTCCCGTTCCTTCCCGGGGAGGAGCGGCGCGGGAACGCACTGCAGTGATCGGCTGGGTTTGGAGACTCCGCGTGGGGTCGAGAGCCAGAGATAGCAACGCTCGGTCACAGGCCGGGTGAGTGCGGGGAGCGGCCGGAGACCGGGGACAAGGGAGTGACTGCTTTTCTCTGTGCGCGCACTGAGGAGCGGGGCCCCGAGTTCTCAGCTCCTTGGGGAGGAGATTGGGAGGCCACCATTTTTGCCCTGGTCCTCCAAGACTGTACCGAGAGCTTGCAGGGAACAAAAGCTCCTGAGATCAAACCCGAGCAGCTTGCTTAGCCCGGACCGACAAGGGCGGGGCAATTCAGCCTCCGGCAAAGACACTTGGAAACCACAACAACAGGCCCCTCCCCCAGAAGATCAGCACGAAC
>NW_027398730.1:0-10208 GCF_003265705.2 Callorhinus ursinus | reverse complement strand
GAAGCTGGGTGGTGGATCAGATGAGGCTGTGGGAGTCGTGTGCAGGGGCCAGACCCTCAGAAGCTGTGTCCAGAGTTAAGAGGCTAAAGCCTGGAATGGAAAACTGTTTCTAGCAATTACTTTAAGATCATGAATTAACCAGAGAGAAATCTCCACGTAGAACAAGAATGGAAGGTGTCCTGCATCCTTTCCCACTGTTCTTTTCCCAGTGCAGTTGAGCACAGCACACAAACTGTTTTATGCACACCATCTCCAGGGAGTTTCTGAGAAATAAGAGTGATACACAACATGGGTATGCTCAGAAGCCACTGTGCTAGCAATCTTTGCCCTGGCCTGGAAGAGACAGCCCACTACATTAAAGTTCATTTCATTAAGTTGTGCGTAATTTGGCAAACTCGCAAGTGAGGGTTAGATTTTTAATGGAACTGAAATAAAGGAAAATAGAGGTGGTTTGGGTGGAAGGACAGTTGGAGGGAAGTCGTTCTTGACACAAAGGACCCTTAAGTTCCACCTAACTGGGGAAGACTCCCTCAACATGAAATAAGTAACATATCCTGAAAACTTGCAGAATAAGTAAGTTAGCTTTATTTGCTATGCATCATGTTGGTTGATTTGTTGTGCTGTCTCACAGTGCTGCATATTCACTGATACCTCTTGGATAAAAAAAAAATCACAGAGCAGATTTTAGTAGAGTCTGAGGTCAAAACAGTAATAGTAATAACTGAAAATTATTAAAGACTCAATACATGCCAGACACTATGCCATGTGCTTTCATACATTATATACATGCCAGGAGTCCTACACAGCAGGGCTTCTCTAGTTCATTTCATAGAAAAGCCTTATAGAGCTTTGAAAAGTTCCTGACTTTACCTGGCTCATGAATGTCAAAAGTGGGACTGGACTTATGGTCTGAATTTATTTAGGGTCCCTCACTCATGTCTTCTTGAATAAAGCAAATGTTTTTGTTTTTGTTTTAAAGATTTTATTTATTTACTTGAAAGAGAGAGAGTACATGCGAGGGGGGAGGGTCAGAGGGAGAAGCAGACTCCCTGCCAAGCAGGGAGCCCGATGCGGGACTTGATCCCAAGACTCCAGGATCATGACCAGTGCCGAAGGCAGTCGCTCAACCAACTGAGCCACCTAGGTGCCCGAAAAAAGCAAATGTTTTGTCTCTTTAATTCATTTCTACTCTCCACTCCACAGTGTCTCTCAGGGAAGATGAAGGACCCTCTTGCCAATGTATTAAGCCCAGGTGTGATAAATGAAAAAGAAAATGAGAATTAAAAACAATTTCAGGATAGTCTGTGGGCTTAATTTACCTAGGTTCCAACTTCTATCCCCAGAGTTCCTTGAGAGCTGACTCCACCCAGGTCCCAGCACTTGGGACCAGTTCCAGAATTTTCTGAATTACATCACTCTTGCCCTGGGTCTTCCCAGTATGCCCTCATGTCAAAATCTGGATCCTGACCAGCTGTCCAGCTTCCTTTCATCAGGCCGCACTCTGTTCCCAATGAAACATAAAGCCCAGAATTGCCTGCCTTTCCCCTAACTTAGAGCATTCCAAACCCTCGAAGATGTCCACTGTCTGTCCCATCCCTGACCATGGAACCCCTATGAAATAAGAACGGTCCCATCCACGTGGCTGTTTACTTTGGCAGTAAAGTTCAGACTGTTCATCTGCTCTGGGTGCTTCTCTCTCACTCAAAGTTTTTTCCAAGTCAGGTTGTGAGCAGTCTGATTTGGCACAGGATGTATTGATTCTTCTAAGATAACCCTGAAGTTAGGGAAGAAGTTTTAGAAAGCAGATGAAATTCTAAGAAAGAGGAATTTAATCTGATCAATTATTTGAGACTGGCCACTGAACCCATATAGAGATAAGTGAGCTTAACTAAGTGGTCAAGAACCAAAACCTTCCTCCTAAGTGGTAGATGAGGAGTGCTAGAAGAAATCACTACATAGCAACCATTGGCAGAAGCTGGATTCCTAAAATCTCGGGTGTCCTTCTAGGAAGATGTAGGTATTTTCTACTGCTGACAAACAAATTGCCATAAATCAAGGTACTTACAACAACACAAATTTATTATCTCACATTTGTGTAGGTAATATATCTGGGTTGGCTGTGCAGATTTCTTTGTTCAGGCTTACACAAAGCCCAAATCAAGCTGTCAGTCTGGGTTCTTATTGAGAGATACTGGGAAGAATTTCATTCCACGCATACACACGCTGCTCTCAAGAATCCATTTCTATGAGGAATTCAGTGCTTTGTGATTATAAGACCGAGGCCCTGTTTCCTTGCTGTTAGCTGGAGCTGCCATAGCTCCTCAAGGTCTCTCTCCACTTTTTGCATATGGGCCCCTACTTCAGAAACAGCACGTTGACTGTCTTGTGTGGAAACTCTCCTACCCCCACTCTGCTGCATCTCTCTTCTGCCTCCAGCCAAAGTCCTCTGCTTAGAAGTGCTCACGTCATTAGACTGGGCCCACTCAGATAATACGGTATAATCTCCCTATTTTAAGGTCCATTTCAAAATTTTAATTACATATGCAAAGTGCCTTTGGCCATGTAACATAACATATTGACAAGTTTTAGAGATAAGGGTATGGGTATCTTTGTGGAACAATTATTCAGTCCACCACCAAGGCAGAAAATGTCTCCCTGGCAGACATGCCAGCTTTGATAAGAAAAGAAAAAAATTCGCCAGCATAATCTGACTTTTGTCTATATCTGCACCAGAAGAAAACCCTAGTTTTTCAGTGTGCTTAAAGATACCTGAACAAGTGTTCAACCATGTTCTTCAGGTGGTGGATAGCAGAGACTCAAAAGTTATAGGTTATTTCATGCAGCAAAAGGAAGGAGAAAATTCTCAGTGTATTGAGATTATAGAGGTTATTGGAAAGGTCAGGGCAGAAAGGTGCTATAGAGTGAAAAAGGGTGACACCCCTCTGCTGAGATTTTCAATAGCCTTTAGAAAACTGGTGTGATCCTGTATTTGAAAACACTAGTCACATAGGGGCACTAGAAAAAGTTGTTGAATTGCAAGGAAATTTGATCTTGGAAAATCCTCCAGGAACAAAGAGGGCTAATGTCATAAATTATAATAGTTGCTCTTTTCTTAGTACCTATTATGTAACCGTTAACGGGAAGGTCCACAGATGCTCAAAACACTTCATGTTTTGCTCTCTATCCTTGTCTCATACGGAAGCTACCTGCCAGTGGTTACAAAGGGTCATGTGACTATCCTTGACACTGAAGTATGAGCAAAAGCATGCCTCTCACCTCCAGACAAAGGTATTTGAGAACTAGTGTGCCACCTCCATGCTTTTTGTTTCATTGAGCAGCAAACATGCCGAGCCTATATTGAGATGTGGAAGCTCATGATGGAAGCACCCTGGATCCCAGGGTCACCTGAAAATGAAGACACCCTGCCAATGCCCATCGGATTTTATGTACATAAGAAATAAAATTTTGTTATGTTAAGTCATTCACAATCAGATTTTTCATATACTTTATCTGAAAACTACACAGATACTATTTCTGTTCTCTTATTTAAATATTTTAATTACAAAGCAAATAGGGCATATATTCTTGTTGCCAAAAAATTCTAACAATAGGGATAGATTATAATTCTTTTTCCTTACTGTGTTCCCTCAAATTTTATCCCTTCCTAGAGGTAACTGCATTAAAAAATCTTGTGTGTAATATTTTAAGACTGATTCTAGGCCTATTCTTACATACATGTGTTAGAAAAATACACTGTGAGTTTTAAAAATACATGTGTAACACTATACATATCATTTTGCCTCTCTCCCTTGTCCCTGAATAAAATAAATGCAGGATTTTTCCAAGAGAGCACAGATAGATCCACCTCACTGTTTTAATTCTAGAATTCTAAAATGCATATGTGCCATAATTATTTTAAACATTCTCCTCTTGATGGACACACAAGTTGTTTCTCACATCTTGCTATGATTAAGGGAACTGATATCAACATTACTGAACATCATTTTTTGGGCAAATGTGGATGTTTTATTATGGAGAGATGTAGAAAAATGCAATTAAAGTGGAAAGAATCTGATGACAGTGAATTTTTATGAATATTGATGATATTCTATTCTAATAATGTTATACCAAATTATCTTTTCATATATTTATATATGTGAATAAATTAAGCTCTCAGTGGCATTTTATTTAATCAATTTTAAATTTTGGGCAAACTTTTGATTGAAAATATATTATCTCTCTGCTAGTTTAACTTGTATTTCCCTATTTTCTAAACAGATTAAGCAGAAAATTAATTTCATCATTCACCCATATAAAGCAAGATTTCTGCAGTGATATCTTAAGTACTAGGATTCCTTTGGGTGCATGGTTTAAAATTCTATGTCCAGGGCACCTGGGTGGCTCAGTTGGTTGGGCGACTGCCTTCGGCTCAGGTCATGATCCTGGAGTCCCAGGATCGAGTCCCGCATCGGGCTCCCTGCTCAGCGGGGAGTCTGCTTCTCCCTCTGACCTTCCTCCCTCTCATGCTCTCTCTCTACCATTCTCTCTCTCTCTCAAAAAATAAATAAAAATCTTAAAAAAAAATTCTATGTCCATAAGACTTTCCCCTTTACTTTGAGAAGCTAGGATTTATCAGAATGACCAGGTGCCAGGAAATGGGCCTGGACAGGAAAGCATCAGTGAGTGAGAAACTTCAGGAGGACCAGGGGTGGAGGAAGTAGAGCAATTTCCAGAATCCATGAGAGAGATCACATACTAAAACAAGACCAGAGAACCCAGGGCAGCTGGCAGTCAGGGATCTGAATGCAGGCTTCAGCAAAGAATAGAAAAGATGCCAGAAGGAGAGAACATGGAGAATCTGGTGGAGGGTACCAGACAGCTTACATGGATAGGCTAGGAAATCTCTGAATCATCACTGCCAGCCCAAAGTTGTAGAGTGATATAAATGTACGGTAGATGTGCTGGATAAAAGGACCAGAAGCATGCCCGATACCCATCCCCAACCCCCCCACCTCCGCCAAAAATGCCCCCTGACCACTGTCAGACAGAGTAGAGTTGGCTCCCCTGTGTCACCCACCAAGTAATGTTACTGATGGAATCTGAAAGAGCTATAGCTCTTCACTACTCTAATGGTTCCATGCATCCTTGCCAGTGACCAAAGTTATGAGTGATCTTGATGCCTGATGAAGGCTATTTGTTCCCCTATGTATGTGGCCCTCCCACCACTGAGATTGAAGCTATGCAAGCAGGTGGGTTTGGTTGGTGAATCAGAATGTTTAAAATAGGGCAAGTATTACCAATGAGTGCTGGAAGGGGGTGTGCAGCTGCAAGGAGGGAAAACTAGAGGGGGAATTCGTTGAGACTAATTACCCCAGTGGCCCTGGGAATAAAGGACTGACTGTAGACATGCCTTGAAAAACAACCCAGGTGTTATCCTCAGCTCTGATTACCTCCCATGGTTCCTGACTTCTTTGCACACCAGAGGGCAGATGTACTCTGGCTGTGTTTGGTGGTCTATGTTGCTACCAGATACTGACTGGAGTTGGGGGTGGGCACACAATGCAAACGTTTACAGGGTGTACAAAAAGCTACTCATGGAGATGGTACACTTCCTTGTTAAGCTGGGAATGATGGGTATATGTGAAGTCCAAAACTCCATTATCGCTATAACCCCAATTCAATTGAACTGAAATTTTAAAAATATTTAATAAAAAAGATTAACAACAGGATTCTGGACTAACCATCCCAAAATTATCACACAATCTACAGAAAATTTTATATCATCATCCTCAGGCCAATAGAGGGAAGGGTCCCAGATCCTAAGAACTAAAAGTGAAGACTCTGAGGGAGTTCTTTGGGAACCACTCCACCCATAACATAATGGACCTACACAGACCTGTCCCTCCTATCAGCACTTCTAAGGCCATGACTGACTCTTAGGTCCAGGCACTCCCTCACTTCACCCTCTGGCAACCGGGAATGGAGGGTTGGAGGGTGGGATGCCTGGGGACAAAGTCTTGGCTTAAGGCTGGCTGACTCAAATTAGGGGATGTTCAAGTCCCAGACATCTCAGGAGTCAATGAAAGACCTCTATGTGAGTTTTGCCAGGTCCTCCACCCCCACAAAATAGACTCCACCTCTCGCCTCCAAAAGCCACACCCCTGCCCTCAGCACCATATGGGAATGACCGGAAGTAGATCCCCCAACTTCCGTCTCTAACTTCTCAGAGAAGTGGAAGTATTGTTCCGGCAGGTGGCGTCAAGTGAGCAGAACGCTCGGGAAGAGTTACAGGCCCTGTCTGGAATTAGGGTAAAGACCCTGAATGAGACTTGAGGGTACACCCCCCCATCCCTCACACCATGCCCTGGGAACGTGCATGCCCTGGTGCGGGCACACACACCAGAAGAAAGGGGGGCTGCCAGAATCCTGGTAGGCCCCGGACAAGGATTACCTGATGTAGTGCCCTTTGAATTCCCCTTTTGTGGACAGAGAGTAGATGGTATCAGACCAAGAGTTGGCATCGGCCCTTCCAGCAGTTAAGATGAGGACCCTAAGGTCTGAGGGAACCATCCGCAAGCTGAGAAAGGCTGATCAAAACCCGGGCCCCTGCTGTGAGGCCTGGGAGACCCCTGATGGGAGTTGCTGGATATAATACACCCAGAATTCTGCCTCTGGTATCTCAGGGAAGTGAAAGAATTGGTACTTAGGGGACAGTGTAAGTTACAGGGAGAAGACCCAGACTCTGTCAGGAGGTAAGATAAGGACCTTTGTGAGTTATGAGGATACCTAGTATCCAGTGAGAGTGGGCTGCACAGAATCGGGGCCTGCCATCAGCAACAGTGGGCCTGGGGTAAGGAACACCTGATATAGTAACTTCTAAATTCTTCCTTTGTAGATTCTAAAAGGAGATGGCACTGGGCCAAGGTTTCTGGCCTCAGGTCAATGGGTAGAAAAGTCCGAGGTCCTAACATAAGTAAAGGTGAGGACCCTGTGAGTGAGGTCCGAGTAACCTCCCACCCCCAAAAGATGGGTTTTCGCAGAGTCCTGACACTGCTCTCAGCCCAGGGAGGGCCAAGGTGAAAGTGGTTGGATGCAAAACATCCTGAATTCCAAAATCTGGCATTTCAAAAAAGTGAATGGCTTCATGTGAGAGGAGCTGCTTTAGATTATCAGAAGAACTACTTCTAGGTCCTGCCAGGAGGTCATGTAAAAACCATGAGTGAAGTTTGAGGGGACCCCTTACCACAAAAGGTAAGGGGTCCCACAGATTTCTGACAGGTCCTGGGCAGAAATTGCCAGATGAAGCATCCATTGAATTCTCCTTGTGAGAACTTAGAGAGGTGAGGGCATTGGACTGGAGCACCAGCCTCAGACCAGCAGAAGGAGGAGTTACAGGTTCTAACAAGAGTAATGAGAAAGACCTTGACTAAGTTCTGAGAAAACCATTGACTTATATCAAAGCAGGCCTGCACAGAGTACTAACCATGCTGTAAGCCCTCAGGGTATCAGACATATATATCAGTTAAGGGCTCCCTAATGACCTCCTCAGTAATTTTTTAAAATATAAGGGCCTTGTCTTAAAAAGATAAGTCTCAAACCAGGAGAGGGAAGAGTACCAAGCCCTACCAGAAGACAAGGTGAGGACCCTGAGTGAGGAGTAAGGACCTAATTACCCCAGTATGGGGAGAGTCCTTCTGAGCTCTTCCCTTATTGTCATTCTTGGGAAGATATGGTCAGTTGAAGTCTCCCTCAATTTCTCCTCTGGAATCAAAGGGAGATGAAATATTGAAATGAGGTCAGTATGAAAACAGTAAAGGGATCACAGAAGCTACCAGAAGCCAAGATGATAGACCTGAAAGTGAAGTGAGAGAAACACACTCACCCCAGAGGGGCCACCATAAAGCCTGGATATTCTAGGCCTTGCTGTCACCCCAGAAAGCCCCAGGCAGATCTGGCAGGTAGCAGTTTAAGGTGAACTCTAGTTACTTTCACAAGGTTCTCAGGAAACAGGCTGAGAAGAGAACATGAACATTGTGGATTCCTTGAGCAGTGCACACAAGAAAACCTACAGAGATAGCCATCAATAAAGCCAAGGAGGTATCCCCTTATGAACGGGAACACACCATCTTATCCTCTTTCCTCCAGGTCACTGGTTCACCTGTCCACATCTCTGCTGCACCTGAACAGAGTTATCATGCCTCGGGGTCAGAAGAGTAAGCTCCGGGCCCGTGAGAAACGTCGCCAGGCCCGAGAAAGGTCACAGGATCTGGTAAGTGTTCAAACCACTGCTCAATTGCACTCCTCTTTCTCCCCTCATTTTGAGGACATTCCCTTAGAGCTCACCTACTGAATCATTTGCAATCCCCAGGGTCCTCAGACAGCCACATTCACCACCAGTACGGCAGCCATGTCATACATGAGATCAAATGAAGGCACCAACGAAGTACAGGAAATGCCAAGATCCTCCCAGAACCCAACAGCCACTGAGCCCTTCAGTAGAAGCCCTCTAGGGGAGAAGGTATTTATATTGGTGTACTACTTGCTGTACAAATATCAAACAAAAGAGCCCATTACCAAGGCAGGTATGCTGAGAAATGTAATTCAGATCTACAGGAATTACTTCCACGTGATCTTCAGGAAAGCCTCTGAGCACTTGGAGCTGGTCTTTGGCCTCGACATAAAGGAAGTGGATCCCAATAGGCACATCTATGTGCTAGTCAACAAACTGGAACCAAGCTATGACGGGAAGCTGAGTAGGGATAGTAATGTGCCTGAGACTGGTCTGCTGATGACTGTTCTGGGAGTGATCTTCACAAAGGGCAACTGTGCCACTGAGGAGCAAGTCTGGGAAGTGCTGAATATGATGGGGTTATACCC
This sequence comes from Callorhinus ursinus, assembly GCF_003265705.2. Lineage (NCBI taxonomy): Eukaryota > Metazoa > Chordata > Mammalia > Carnivora > Otariidae > Callorhinus > Callorhinus ursinus. The sequence goes on along the minus strand of NW_027398730.1, from coordinate 1,331 downwards.
TGGAAGGAAGCACTTCATTTATGGAGAGCCCAGGAAGCTCATCACCAGAGATTTGGTGAAAGAAAATTACCTGGAGTACAGGCAGGTGGTCAACAGTGATCCTCCACGCTATGAGTTCCTGTGGGGTCCCAGAGCCCTTGCTGAGACCAGCAAGATGAGAGTTCTTGAGTTTCTGGCCAAGATACATGATACCGTCCCCACTGCCTTCCCATTCTATTATGAAGAGGCTTTGAGGGATGAGGAAGAGCGAGCCCAAGCCAGAGCTACAGCCAGGGCTCTTATTGCTGCCAAGGCCAGTGCACGCTCCAGGGCCATGGCTAGCAGCTCCTCCCACCCCTAGTAAAGTCTGAGGCAGATTCTTCATTTTGTTGTTAAAAAAAAAATCCATATTCTCATTAGTGGAAGGTCAGTGTGGGGTAGAGACAACAGAGTGTATAACATGTTTATGTTCCTATTCTATGTGTTAACCTAGATAAATTTTTCATTTTCAAAATTTGAAATTTTTCAAAAGGAAAAACCCTTTTGATAGAAGGTTTATTAGTTTAAAAAGTCCATGATCTCACTAGTGGAAGGTCAGGGTGGGGTAGAGACAACAATGTATAACACGTTTATGTTCTTCCATATGTTAATTTTTAATTGTTTTTCCTTTTGATAGGTTTATTAGCTTCAAAAATCCAAGTTTATGAATGACATTTTCAAATTTGTACTGTCTATGAGATTTAAGAGTAAGAGATGGCTATTTTGTAATCCAAATTGGGAAATTCCTAATCTTATTTACTGATTTAGAACATGATAACATGTCAGTGGATTAGGTATTTCCTTGGAAATGTGAGAGTTCAGCAGTAAAATACTTGGAGTCAAGAAATAGAGAAAAAAGTAAAAGATGGCTAAATATTGCATTTTTTTTCACTTTTAGTTTAAAACTAAATGATATTGCCTGTATACATATACATATATATTATTTAAGAATGTAGAATTAATTATAGCATAATAAATTAGACCTCTTGCACACTGTCTCATTTATTTCGCAGACATTCCTTCAGCATCTGCTCTTTGGGAGGCTTCCTGCTAGTACTGGTAGTGTCAGGATAAACAAGACCCACCCACTGTGCCCATAGAATTTTAGAGTGTAGAAACAGCTGTCAAGTAGGAAAGAGGATGGGATACACCCTAAGACCTAAGAACAAGTCAAAAGAAGGAGAGGACTTGGGAGGATCCAGATGTGAGAAGTCAAGTATAAGTGCCCTGAGGCCAGTGAGTCTGAGGCCTTGGGAAACTGCAAGTCGTTTGGTGTGAGTCAGTTTTACCTGAAGCTGGGTGGTGGATCAGAT
>NW_027398729.1:0-10208 GCF_003265705.2 Callorhinus ursinus | reverse complement strand
ATCTGATCCACCACCCAGCTTCAGGTAAAACTGACTCACACCAAACGACTTGCAGTTTCCCAAGGCCTCAGACTCACTGGCCTCAGGGCACTTATACTTGACTTCTCACATCTGGATCCTCCCAAGTCCTCTCCTTCTTTTGACTTGTTCTTAGGTCTTAGGGTGTATCCCATCCTCTTTCCTACTTGACAGCTGTTTCTACACTCTAAAATTCTATGGGCACAGTGGGTGGGTCTTGTTTATCCTGACACTACCAGTACTAGCAGGAAGCCTCCCAAAGAGCAGATGCTGAAGGAATGTCTGCGAAATAAATGAGACAGTGTGCAAGAGGTCTAATTTATTATGCTATAATTAATTCTACATTCTTAAATAATATATATGTATATGTATACAGGCAATATCATTTAGTTTTAAACTAAAAGTGAAAAAAATGCAATATTTAGCCATCTTTTACTTTTTTCTCTATTTCTTGACTCCAAGTATTTTACTGCTGAACTCTCACATTTCCAAGGAAATACCTAATCCACTGACATGTTATCATGTTCTAAATCAGTAAATAAGATTAGGAATTTCCCAATTTGGATTACAAAATAGCCATCTCTTACTCTTAAATCTCATAGACAGTACAAATTTGAAAATGTCATTCATAAACTTGGATTTTTGAAGCTAATAAACCTATCAAAAGGAAAAACAATTAAAAATTAACATATGGAAGAACATAAACGTGTTATACATTGTTGTCTCTACCCCACCCTGACCTTCCACTAGTGAGATCATGGACTTTTTAAACTAATAAACCTTCTATCAAAAGGGTTTTTCCTTTTGAAAAATTTCAAATTTTGAAAATGAAAAATTTATCTAGGTTAACACATAGAATAGGAACATAAACATGTTATACACTCTGTTGTCTCTACCCCACACTGACCTTCCACTAATGAGAATATGGATTTTTTTTTTAACAACAAAATGAAGAATCTGCCTCAGACTTTACTAGGGGTGGGAGGAGCTGCTAGCCATGGCCCTGGAGCGTGCACTGGCCTTGGCAGCAATAAGAGCCCTGGCTGTAGCTCTGGCTTGGGCTCGCTCTTCCTCATCCCTCAAAGCCTCTTCATAATAGAATGGGAAGGCAGTGGGGACGGTATCATGTATCTTGGCCAGAAACTCAAGAACTCTCATCTTGCTGGTCTCAGCAAGGGCTCTGGGACCCCACAGGAACTCATAGCGTGGAGGATCACTGTTGACCACCTGCCTGTACTCCAGGTAATTTTCTTTCACCAAATCTCTGGTGATGAGCTTCCTGGGCTCTCCATAAATGAAGTGCTTCCTTCCAGGGTATAACCCCATCATATTCAGCACTTCCCAGACTTGCTCCTCAGTGGCACAGTTGCCCTTTGTGAAGATCACTCCCAGAACAGTCATCAGCAGACCAGTCTCAGGCACATTACTATCCCTACTCAGCTTCCCGTCATAGCTTGGTTCCAGTTTGTTGACTAGCACATAGATGTGCCTATTGGGATCCACTTCCTTTATGTCGAGGCCAAAGACCAGCTCCAAGTGCTCAGAGGCTTTCCTGAAGATCACGTGGAAGTAATTCCTGTAGATCTGAATTACATTTCTCAGCATACCTGCCTTGGTAATGGGCTCTTTTGTTTGATATTTGTACAGCAAGTAGTACACCAATATAAATACCTTCTCCCCTAGAGGGCTTCTACTGAAGGGCTCAGTGGCTGTTGGGTTCTGGGAGGATCTTGGCATTTCCTGTACTTCGTTGGTGCCTTCATTTGATCTCATGTATGACATGGCTGCCGTACTGGTGGTGAATGTGGCTGTCTGAGGACCCTGGGGATTGCAAATGATTCAGTAGGTGAGCTCTAAGGGAATGTCCTCAAAATGAGGGGAGAAAGAGGAGTGCAATTGAGCAGTGGTTTGAACACTTACCAGATCCTGTGACCTTTCTCGGGCCTGGCGACGTTTCTCACGGGCCCGGAGCTTACTCTTCTGACCCCGAGGCATGATAACTCTGTTCAGGTGCAGCAGAGATGTGGACAGGTGAACCAGTGACCTGGAGGAAAGAGGATAAGATGGTGTGTTCCCGTTCATAAGGGGATACCTCCTTGGCTTTATTGATGGCTATCTCTGTAGGTTTTCTTGTGTGCACTGCTCAAGGAATCCACAATGTTCATGTTCTCTTCTCAGCCTGTTTCCTGAGAACCTTGTGAAAGTAACTAGAGTTCACCTTAAACTGCTACCTGCCAGATCTGCCTGGGGCTTTCTGGGGTGACAGCAAGGCCTAGAATATCCAGGCTTTATGGTGGCCCCTCTGGGGTGAGTGTGTTTCTCTCACTTCACTTTCAGGGCTATCATCTTGGCTTCTGGTAGCTTCTGTGATCCCTTTACTGTTTTCATACTGACCTCATTTCAATATTTCATCTCCCTTTGATTCCAGAGGAGAAATTGAGGGAGACTTCAACTGACCATATCTTCCCAAGAATGACAATAAGGGAAGAGCTCAGAAGGACTCTCCCCATACTGGGGTAATTAGGTCCTTACTCCTCACTCAGGGTCCTCACCTTGTCTTCTGGTAGGGCTTGGTACTCTTCCCTCTCCTGGTTTGAGACTTATCTTTTTAAGACAAGGCCCTTATATTTTAAAAAATTACTGAGGAGGTCATTAGGGAGCCCTTAACTGATATATATGTCTGATACCCTGAGGGCTTACAGCATGGTTAGTACTCTGTGCAGGCCTGCTTTGATATAAGTCAATGGTTTTCTCAGAACTTAGTCAAGGTCTTTCTCATTACTCTTGTTAGAACCTGTAACTCCTCCTTCTGCTGGTCTGAGGCTGGTGCTCCAGTCCAATGCCCTCACCTCTCTAAGTTCTCACAAGGAGAATTCAATGGATGCTTCATCTGGCAATTTCTGCCCAGGACCTGTCAGAAATCTGTGGGACCCCTTACCTTTTGTGGTAAGGGGTCCCCTCAAACTTCACTCATGGTTTTTACATGACCTCCTGGCAGGACCTAGAAGTAGTTCTTCTGATAATCTAAAGCAGCTCCTCTCACATGAAGCCATTCACTTTTTTGAAATGCCAGATTTTGGAATTCAGGATGTTTTGCATCCAACCACTTTCACCTTGGCCCTCCCTGGGCTGAGAGCAGTGTCAGGACTCTGCGAAAACCCATCTTTTGGGGGTGGGAGGTTACTCGGACCTCACTCACAGGGTCCTCACCTTTACTTATGTTAGGACCTCGGACTTTTCTACCCATTGACCTGAGGCCAGAAACCTTGGCCCAGTGCCATCTCCTTTTAGAATCTACAAAGGAAGAATTTAGAAGTTACTATATCAGGTGTTCCTTACCCCAGGCCCACTGTTGCTGATGGCAGGCCCCGATTCTGTGCAGCCCACTCTCACTGGATACTAGGTATCCTCATAACTCACAAAGGTCCTTATCTTACCTCCTGACAGAGTCTGGGTCTTCTCCCTGTAACTTACACTGTCCCCTAAGTACCAATTCTTTCACTTCCCTGAGATACCAGAGGCAGAATTCTGGGTGTATTATATCCAGCAACTCCCATCAGGGGTCTCCCAGGCCTCACAGCAGGGGCCCGGGTTTTGATCAGCCTTTCTCAGCTTGCGGATGGTTCCCTCAGACCTTAGGGTCCTCATCTTAACTGCTGGAAGGGCCGATGCCAACTCTTGGTCTGATACCATCTACTCTCTGTCCACAAAAGGGGAATTCAAAGGGCACTACATCAGGTAATCCTTGTCCGGGGCCTACCAGGATTCTGGCAGCCCCCCTTTCTTCTGGTGTGTGTGCCCGCACCAGGGCATGCACGTTCCCAGGGCATGGTGTGAGGGATGGGGGGGTGTACCCTCAAGTCTCATTCAGGGTCTTTACCCTAATTCCAGACAGGGCCTGTAACTCTTCCCGAGCGTTCTGCTCACTTGACGCCACCTGCCGGAACAATACTTCCACTTCTCTGAGAAGTTAGAGACGGAAGTTGGGGGATCTACTTCCGGTCATTCCCATATGGTGCTGAGGGCAGGGGTGTGGCTTTTGGAGGCGAGAGGTGGAGTCTATTTTGTGGGGGTGGAGGACCTGGCAAAACTCACATAGAGGTCTTTCATTGACTCCTGAGATGTCTGGGACTTGAACATCCCCTAATTTGAGTCAGCCAGCCTTAAGCCAAGACTTTGTCCCCAGGCATCCCACCCTCCAACCCTCCATTCCCGGTTGCCAGAGGGTGAAGTGAGGGAGTGCCTGGACCTAAGAGTCAGTCATGGCCTTAGAAGTGCTGATAGGAGGGACAGGTCTGTGTAGGTCCATTATGTTATGGGTGGAGTGGTTCCCAAAGAACTCCCTCAGAGTCTTCACTTTTAGTTCTTAGGATCTGGGACCCTTCCCTCTATTGGCCTGAGGATGATGATATAAAATTTTCTGTAGATTGTGTGATAATTTTGGGATGGTTAGTCCAGAATCCTGTTGTTAATCTTTTTTATTAAATATTTTTAAAATTTCAGTTCAATTGAATTGGGGTTATAGCGATAATGGAGTTTTGGACTTCACATATACCCATCATTCCCAGCTTAACAAGGAAGTGTACCATCTCCATGAGTAGCTTTTTGTACACCCTGTAAACGTTTGCATTGTGTGCCCACCCCCAACTCCAGTCAGTATCTGGTAGCAACATAGACCACCAAACACAGCCAGAGTACATCTGCCCTCTGGTGTGCAAAGAAGTCAGGAACCATGGGAGGTAATCAGAGCTGAGGATAACACCTGGGTTGTTTTTCAAGGCATGTCTACAGTCAGTCCTTTATTCCCAGGGCCACTGGGGTAATTAGTCTCAACGAATTCCCCCTCTAGTTTTCCCTCCTTGCAGCTGCACACCCCCTTCCAGCACTCATTGGTAATACTTGCCCTATTTTAAACATTCTGATTCACCAACCAAACCCACCTGCTTGCATAGCTTCAATCTCAGTGGTGGGAGGGCCACATACATAGGGGAACAAATAGCCTTCATCAGGCATCAAGATCACTCATAACTTTGGTCACTGGCAAGGATGCATGGAACCATTAGAGTAGTGAAGAGCTATAGCTCTTTCAGATTCCATCAGTAACATTACTTGGTGGGTGACACAGGGGAGCCAACTCTACTCTGTCTGACAGTGGTCAGGGGGCATTTTTGGCGGAGGTGGGGGGGTTGGGGATGGGTATCGGGCATGCTTCTGGTCCTTTTATCCAGCACATCTACCGTACATTTATATCACTCTACAACTTTGGGCTGGCAGTGATGATTCAGAGATTTCCTAGCCTATCCATGTAAGCTGTTTGGTACCCTCCACCAGATTCTCCATGTTCTCTCCTTCTGGCATCTTTTCTATTCTTTGCTGAAGCCTGCATTCAGATCCCTGACTGCCAGCTGCCCTGGGTTCTCTGGTCTTGTTTTAGTATGTGATCTCTCTCATGGATTCTGGAAATTGCTCTACTTCCTCCACCCCTGGTCCTCCTGAAGTTTCTCACTCACTGATGCTTTCCTGTCCAGGCCCATTTCCTGGCACCTGGTCATTCTGATAAATCCTAGCTTCTCAAAGTAAAGGGGAAAGTCTTATGGACATAGAATTTTTTTTTAAGATTTTTATTTATTTTTTGAGAGAGAGAGAGAATGGTAGAGAGAGAGCATGAGAGGGAGGAAGGTCAGAGGGAGAAGCAGACTCCCCGCTGAGCAGGGAGCCCGATGCGGGACTCGATCCTGGGACTCCAGGATCATGACCTGAGCCGAAGGCAGTCGCCCAACCAACTGAGCCACCCAGGTGCCCTGGACATAGAATTTTAAACCATGCACCCAAAGGAATCCTAGTACTTAAGATATCACTGCAGAAATCTTGCTTTATATGGGTGAATGATGAAATTAATTTTCTGCTTAATCTGTTTAGAAAATAGGGAAATACAAGTTAAACTAGCAGAGAGATAATATATTTTCAATCAAAAGTTTGCCCAAAATTTAAAATTGATTAAATAAAATGCCACTGAGAGCTTAATTTATTCACATATATAAATATATGAAAAGATAATTTGGTATAACATTATTAGAATAGAATATCATCAATATTCATAAAAATTCACTGTCATCAGATTCTTTCCACTTTAATTGCATTTTTCTACATCTCTCCATAATAAAACATCCACATTTGCCCAAAAAATGATGTTCAGTAATGTTGATATCAGTTCCCTTAATCATAGCAAGATGTGAGAAACAACTTGTGTGTCCATCAAGAGGAGAATGTTTAAAATAATTATGGCACATATGCATTTTAGAATTCTAGAATTAAAACAGTGAGGTGGATCTATCTGTGCTCTCTTGGAAAAATCCTGCATTTATTTTATTCAGGGACAAGGGAGAGAGGCAAAATGATATGTATGGTGTTACACATGTATTTTTAAAACTCACAGTGTATTTTTCTAACACATGTATGTAAGAATAGGCCTAGAATCAGTCTTAAAATATTACACACAAGATTTTTTAATGCAGTTACCTCTAGGAAGGGATAAAATTTGAGGGAACACAGTAAGGAAAAAGAATTATAATCTATCCCTATTGTTAGAATTTTTTGGCAACAAGAATATATGCCCTATTTGCTTTGTAATTAAAATATTTAAATAAGAGAACAGAAATAGTATCTGTGTAGTTTTCAGATAAAGTATATGAAAAATCTGATTGTGAATGACTTAACATAACAAAATTTTATTTCTTATGCACATAAAATCCGATGGGCATTGGCAGGGTGTCTTCATTTTCAGGTGACCCTGGGATCCAGGGTGCTTCCATCATGAGCTTCCACATCTCAATATAGGCTCGGCATGTTTGCTGCTCAATGAAACAAAAAGCATGGAGGTGGCACACTAGTTCTCAAATACCTTTGTCTGGAGGTGAGAGGCATGCTTTTGCTCATACTTCAGTGTCAAGGATAGTCACATGACCCTTTGTAACCACTGGCAGGTAGCTTCCGTATGAGACAAGGATAGAGAGCAAAACATGAAGTGTTTTGAGCATCTGTGGACCTTCCCGTTAACGGTTACATAATAGGTACTAAGAAAAGAGCAACTATTATAATTTATGACATTAGCCCTCTTTGTTCCTGGAGGATTTTCCAAGATCAAATTTCCTTGCAATTCAACAACTTTTTCTAGTGCCCCTATGTGACTAGTGTTTTCAAATACAGGATCACACCAGTTTTCTAAAGGCTATTGAAAATCTCAGCAGAGGGGTGTCACCCTTTTTCACTCTATAGCACCTTTCTGCCCTGACCTTTCCAATAACCTCTATAATCTCAATACACTGAGAATTTTCTCCTTCCTTTTGCTGCATGAAATAACCTATAACTTTTGAGTCTCTGCTATCCACCACCTGAAGAACATGGTTGAACACTTGTTCAGGTATCTTTAAGCACACTGAAAAACTAGGGTTTTCTTCTGGTGCAGATATAGACAAAAGTCAGATTATGCTGGCGAATTTTTTTCTTTTCTTATCAAAGCTGGCATGTCTGCCAGGGAGACATTTTCTGCCTTGGTGGTGGACTGAATAATTGTTCCACAAAGATACCCATACCCTTATCTCTAAAACTTGTCAATATGTTATGTTACATGGCCAAAGGCACTTTGCATATGTAATTAAAATTTTGAAATGGACCTTAAAATAGGGAGATTATACCGTATTATCTGAGTGGGCCCAGTCTAATGACGTGAGCACTTCTAAGCAGAGGACTTTGGCTGGAGGCAGAAGAGAGATGCAGCAGAGTGGGGGTAGGAGAGTTTCCACACAAGACAGTCAACGTGCTGTTTCTGAAGTAGGGGCCCATATGCAAAAAGTGGAGAGAGACCTTGAGGAGCTATGGCAGCTCCAGCTAACAGCAAGGAAACAGGGCCTCGGTCTTATAATCACAAAGCACTGAATTCCTCATAGAAATGGATTCTTGAGAGCAGCGTGTGTATGCGTGGAATGAAATTCTTCCCAGTATCTCTCAATAAGAACCCAGACTGACAGCTTGATTTGGGCTTTGTGTAAGCCTGAACAAAGAAATCTGCACAGCCAACCCAGATATATTACCTACACAAATGTGAGATAATAAATTTGTGTTGTTGTAAGTACCTTGATTTATGGCAATTTGTTTGTCAGCAGTAGAAAATACCTACATCTTCCTAGAAGGACACCCGAGATTTTAGGAATCCAGCTTCTGCCAATGGTTGCTATGTAGTGATTTCTTCTAGCACTCCTCATCTACCACTTAGGAGGAAGGTTTTGGTTCTTGACCACTTAGTTAAGCTCACTTATCTCTATATGGGTTCAGTGGCCAGTCTCAAATAATTGATCAGATTAAATTCCTCTTTCTTAGAATTTCATCTGCTTTCTAAAACTTCTTCCCTAACTTCAGGGTTATCTTAGAAGAATCAATACATCCTGTGCCAAATCAGACTGCTCACAACCTGACTTGGAAAAAACTTTGAGTGAGAGAGAAGCACCCAGAGCAGATGAACAGTCTGAACTTTACTGCCAAAGTAAACAGCCACGTGGATGGGACCGTTCTTATTTCATAGGGGTTCCATGGTCAGGGATGGGACAGACAGTGGACATCTTCGAGGGTTTGGAATGCTCTAAGTTAGGGGAAAGGCAGGCAATTCTGGGCTTTATGTTTCATTGGGAACAGAGTGCGGCCTGATGAAAGGAAGCTGGACAGCTGGTCAGGATCCAGATTTTGACATGAGGGCATACTGGGAAGACCCAGGGCAAGAGTGATGTAATTCAGAAAATTCTGGAACTGGTCCCAAGTGCTGGGACCTGGGTGGAGTCAGCTCTCAAGGAACTCTGGGGATAGAAGTTGGAACCTAGGTAAATTAAGCCCACAGACTATCCTGAAATTGTTTTTAATTCTCATTTTCTTTTTCATTTATCACACCTGGGCTTAATACATTGGCAAGAGGGTCCTTCATCTTCCCTGAGAGACACTGTGGAGTGGAGAGTAGAAATGAATTAAAGAGACAAAACATTTGCTTTTTTCGGGCACCTAGGTGGCTCAGTTGGTTGAGCGACTGCCTTCGGCACTGGTCATGATCCTGGAGTCTTGGGATCAAGTCCCGCATCGGGCTCCCTGCTTGGCAGGGAGTCTGCTTCTCCCTCTGACCCTCCCCCCTCGCATGTACTCTCTCTCTTTCAAGTAAATAAATAAAATCTTTAAAACAAAAACAAAAACATTTGCTTTATTCAAGAAGACATGAGTGAGGGACCCTAAATAAATTCAGACCATAAGTCCAGTCCCACTTTTGACATTCATGAGCCAGGTAAAGTCAGGAACTTTTCAAAGCTCTATAAGGCTTTTCTATGAAATGAACTAGAGAAGCCCTGCTGTGTAGGACTCCTGGCATGTATATAATGTATGAAAGCACATGGCATAGTGTCTGGCATGTATTGAGTCTTTAATAATTTTCAGTTATTACTATTACTGTTTTGACCTCAGACTCTACTAAAATCTGCTCTGTGATTTTTTTTTTTATCCAAGAGGTATCAGTGAATATGCAGCACTGTGAGACAGCACAACAAATCAACCAACATGATGCATAGCAAATAAAGCTAACTTACTTATTCTGCAAGTTTTCAGGATATGTTACTTATTTCATGTTGAGGGAGTCTTCCCCAGTTAGGTGGAACTTAAGGGTCCTTTGTGTCAAGAACGACTTCCCTCCAACTGTCCTTCCACCCAAACCACCTCTATTTTCCTTTATTTCAGTTCCATTAAAAATCTAACCCTCACTTGCGAGTTTGCCAAATTACGCACAACTTAATGAAATGAACTTTAATGTAGTGGGCTGTCTCTTCCAGGCCAGGGCAAAGATTGCTAGCACAGTGGCTTCTGAGCATACCCATGTTGTGTATCACTCTTATTTCTCAGAAACTCCCTGGAGATGGTGTGCATAAAACAGTTTGTGTGCTGTGCTCAACTGCACTGGGAAAAGAACAGTGGGAAAGGATGCAGGACACCTTCCATTCTTGTTCTACGTGGAGATTTCTCTCTGGTTAATTCATGATCTTAAAGTAATTGCTAGAAACAGTTTTCCATTCCAGGCTTTAGCCTCTTAACTCTGGACACAGCTTCTGAGGGTCTGGCCCCTGCACACGACTCCCACAGCCTCATCTGATCCACCACCCAGCTTC
>NW_027398728.1:0-10209 GCF_003265705.2 Callorhinus ursinus | reverse complement strand
TTGGGATGGGCGGTTTGTCTTGGAGGTGGGGGTCAGGTTGAGTGTCAGGCTCAGGGTTTGCCGCCAGGGGGCGCAGAAAGTGTAGTTTTGCTGGAATGGGCATTCAGAGTTCTGCTCTGAATGCTTTCCGGAGTTACCAGTGGTGCGGTTTCCTTCCGGGTGGCAGCCTGAGTCCCTTGATACTACTCGGGTGTCCCGAATCCTTTTTGCTTTGGAGCCAGGCCCTGGAGACAGACCACTCAGAAGCCAACCTAGGGTGAGGCTTAGGGCTGAGGGGCATGACAGGCCTGATGTGCCGGCGCTGTGATGAGCTTCCCGGGGTCTGAGTTGAGGCTGTGGGTCAGGGGGGAGTGTCAGGCTCTGGGAATGCGGCATGGGCACATTGAACTTGGGTTTCGTTGGGATGGACCGGCACAGATCTCCTGTTCTGAATGCTTACTGGAGTTCCCAATGGCACGTTTTCTGTTTTAGTGGCAGGCTGAGTCCTCTGGTAATGGTCAGGTGTCCCAAATCCCTAGGGATTTGGAGTCAGGCCCCTGGGGACAGACCCTCAGAGGCCTGTAGGGTGACGGTTAGGGCCTAGGGGCACGGCAGGGCTGATGTGTAAGCACTGTAATCTGCTCTGGGGGCTTTGTCTTGAGGGCATGGGTCACGTTGTGTCAGGCTCAGGGTGGGCCGCCAGAGGGCCCCAAATTTTTGCGTTGGCTGGGATGGGCGTTCAGAGTTCTAGTGTTCTGAACCCTCTCCAGAGTTGCAAGTAGTGTGTTTGAATTCTTTTTGGCAAGCCGAGTCCTCTGGTGTTGCTCATTTATTGCCGTCCCTGGGGCTTTGGAGCCAGGCTTCTGGGGACAGAAGCTCAGAAGCCAAACCAGGGATAGGCTTATGGCTTAGGGTCGTTTCAGCCCTGATCTGGCCACGCTGGGGCAAGCTTTGGGCGGCGGGGGATCTGAGTGTGGGGCGTGGGTCAGGGTGTATGTCAGTCTCAGGGTTGGTGGGCAGGGGGCCGTTGAATGTGGCATTTAGCTGGGATGTGCATGCAGAGTTCTACTCGGAAAGCTTTGCCCCGAGTTCCCAATGCTGCGGTTTCCTCCTGGGAGACAGGCTGAATCCTCTGGTATTGCTCAGGTGCCCCCAATCCCTGTGGCTTTAGAGCCATGCCTCTGGGGCCCCAGGCCTCAGAAGCCAGCAAGGGATAGAGTGAGGGCTTAGGGGCACGGCAGGCCCTACGTGGCAGCACTGTGGCCTGCTTCCCCGGGGGTTTGTCTTGAGGGCGTGGGTCAGGTTGAGTGTCAGGCTCAGGGTTTGCCGCTAGAGGGCGCAAAATTTGTCCATTCCTTGGGATGGGCATTCAGAGTTCTCCTGCTCTGAATGCTTTCCCGTGTACCAAATGGTGCATTTTCCTTCTGGTTGGCAGCCGGAGTCGCTTGATATTGCTTGGGTTTCCCGAAACTGTGGGGCTTTGGAGCCAGGCTCTGGGGACTGACCCCTCAGAAGCCAACCGAGTGTGAGGGTTAGGACATAGGGGCACGGGAGACCTGACCTGCCAGCGCTGCGTTGAAGTTCCTGGGGGTGAGGGTTGAAGGCGTGGGTCAGCGTGAGTGTCTTGCTCTTCCTTTCCGCCGGGGGACACTGAAAGGGTGGGTGAGCTGGGATGGGCATGGAGCCTTCTCCTGCTGTGAATCCTTTCTGGATTTCCAAACGGTGGGGTTTCTCTCTGGGTGGCAAGCTGAGTCCTCTGGTCTTGCTCTGGAGTGAGCCCTAGGGAACAAAGCACTCAGGAGCCAACCTAGGGTTGGGGTTAGGGCCTAGGGGCACAGCAGGCAGAGTTCTCCTGCTCCCAGTGCTTTCGGAAGTGCCAAATGGCGCATTTTGCCCTGTGGTGTCAGGCTGAGTCCTCTGGTATTGTTCAGGTGGCCCAAATCCCTGGGGCATGGAGCCAGGGACCTAGGGAGAGAGCTCTCCGAAGCCAAGTGAGGGTTAGGGTTAGGGCCCAGGTGCACGGCACTCTTGGTCTGCGGGTATGTGGCGAGCTTGGGATGGGCTGTGTGTCTTGAGGGTGGGGTCAGGTTGAGTGTCAGGCTCAGGGTTTGCCACCAGGGGGCGCAGAAAGTGTAGATTCTTTGGGATGGGCATTCAAGTTCTCCTTCTCTGAATGCTTTCCAGGGTTCCCAGTGGTGCGGTTTCCTTCCAGTTGGCAGCCTGAGTCCCTTGATACTACTCTGGTGTCCCGAATCCTTTTTGCTTTGGAGCCAGGCCCTGGAGACAGACCGCTCGAAACCAATTTAGGGTTAGGCTTAGGGCTTATGGGCATGACAGGCCTGATGTCCTGGTGCTGTGATGAGCTTCCCACGGTCTGAGTTGAGGCCATGGGTCAGGGGGGAGTGTCAGGCTCAGGGATTGCCGCCTGGGCACGTTGAACTTGGGGTTTGTTGGGATGGCCCGGCACAGTTCTCCTGCTGTGAATGCTTAAAGGAGTTCCCAATGGCACATTTTCCTTTTTAGTGGCAGGCAGAATCTTCTGGTACTGGTCAGGTGTCCCAAATCCCTTGGGCTTTGGAGCCAGGCTCTGGGGACAGAGCGTTCGGAAGCCAACTTTGGGTTAGGCTTAGGGCTTAAGGGCATGACAGGCCTGATGTGCTGGCGCTGTGATGACCTTCCCGGGGTCTGAATTGAGGCCTTGGGTTAGGTTGAGTGTCAGGCTCAGGGTTGGCCGCCAGAGGGCACCAAATCTGTGCGTTGGCTGGGATGGGCATTCAGAGTTTTTGTATTCTGAATGCTCTCCGGAGTTGCAAGTAGTGTTTTTGAATTCTTTTTGGGAAGCTGAGTCCTCTGGTGTTGCTCAGTTATTGCCATCCCTGGGCCTTTGGAGCCAGGCTTCTGGGGACAGAAGCTAAGAAGCCAACCTAGGGATAGGCTTACGGCCTAGGGTCATTTCAGTCCTCATCTGCCCATGCTGGGGCAAGCTTGGGGGGCAGGGGATCTGAGTGGGGGGCGTGGGTCAGGGTGAGAGTGAAGCTCAGGGTTTGCGGGTAGGAGGCCGTTGAAAGTGGCCTTTCGCTGGGATGGGTACGCAGAGTGCTCCTACTCGGAAACGTTTGCCACAGGTTCACAATGGTGTGGTTTCCTTCTGGGAGACAGGCTGCATCCTCTGGTATTGCTCAGGTGCCCCCAATCCCTGTGGTTTTAGAGCCAGGCCTCTGGGGCCAGAGCCCTCAGAGGTCCAAGAGGGATAGGGTGAGGGCCTAGGGGCAAGGGAGGCCCGATGTACCAGCACTGTGGCCTGCTTCCTGGGGGTTTGTCTGGAGGGCCTGGGTGAGGTGGAATGTCAGGCTCAGGGTTTGCCGCTAGAGGGCGCAAAATTTGTCCATTCCTTGGGATGGGCATTCAGAGTCCTCCTGCTCTGATTGCTTTCAGGAGTGTAAATGGTGTGTTTACTTTCTGGGTGGCAGCCTGAGTCCCTCGATACTGCTCGGGTGTCCCGAATCTGTGGGGCTTTGTAGCCAGGTTCTGGGGACTGACCCCCCAGAAGCCAACCTAGGCTGAGTGTTAGCACATAGGGACACGGGAGGCCTGATGTGTCAGCGCTGTGTCGAGGTTCCCGGCGGTGGGGGTCAAGGGCGTGGGTCAGCGTGAGGGTCTTGCTCTTCTTTTCAGCCAGGGGACCGCTGAAAGTGTGGTTTGCTGGGATGGGCATGCCGCGTTCTCCTGCTGTGTATCCTTTCTGGAGTTCCTAACGGCGGGCTTTCTTTATGGGTGGAATGTAAGTCCTCTGGTATTGTTCTGGAGCGAGCCCTAGGGAACAAAGCATTCAGGAGCCAACCTAGGTTTGGGGTTAGGGTCTAGGGGTTAGAGCGTAGGGGTTAGGGCGTAGGGGTTAGGGTGTAGGGCCTAGGGTTAAGGTTAGGGTTAGGGCCTAAGGTAGGGCCAGTGTTAGGGTTACGGCCTAGGGTTAGGGCATAGGGTTAGGGTTAGGGGTTAGGGTACAGGCGCTCTGGGCTCTGCTGACACTGTCACAGTGTCCACAGGAGAAGGGCGGCCCATGTGAGTGCTCACTGGCTCATTGTGTCAGATCACGCTAGAGCAGAGGGGCAGCTTGGGCAGGGAGTCTCAAACTCTGCATCCGTTTGTGTTCTAGTCTTCCAGCAAATACACCATAGGCTCTTACACCCACCAGGTAAGACATGACTCTGCCTTCTAGGAGCGGGCAACCTGGAAAGAGGACGAGATTAAGACAAAATACACAGCATAGTGATCTCCTGAAAATCGTTTTTGATTGGCTGAAGGCCTGAGGAAGAATGGGTCTATTTGGTGTCTCCCTGTGCTACCCTTCTGGCCTCAGTTAAGGGTAGAGAGTGGAATGTATGTATTCAGTGCCGCACTGGATGACTGGGGACTTCCTTTGGGGCTGGGAGGAGCACCGTTCAGAAGGTAGGGTCAATGCTGCGCCAGGAGCCCAGGACTTTCTAAAGGCAGGTGAAGCTGGGTATGAACTGGTGAGCTGGGCCTGAGTAGGTGTGAGCCAGGAGTAAGAAGGGCAAGGCAGAACTCCTGGGCCTCCACCTGTCCTGGGGTTAGGACCTCCGGTCTCTGGAGACCCTTGATGGCCCTCCAACAGCCCTGAGAACAAGCCCTATAGGGAAGGTAGTCTACCTCAGGAGACTGCGGTCCTGGGGAGCGGGCTGGGGCCCGCAGTGTTGAGCATCCCCTTCCTCTTGCCATCTCTGGGCTCAGATATGCAAGCCTCACCTGTGATACAGGTATTGATTTTCCCATGGCTCTTTCCTCAGCGGTCCCCCTGACACTTGGTGTTTGCCCTTGGTGCAGGGTCCTGAAACACTCTGTGGACGCCACGTATGAGGAGCCGGGCCCAAGCCCTGGGTACCGCATGGAGCTGTCCATCTTCTACGTGGTCTCCTTCGTGGCCTTCCCCTTCTTCTTCGTCAACATCATTGTGGCCTTGATCATCATCACCTTCCAGGAGCAGGGAGACCAGGTGCTGTGTGAATGCAGCCTGGAGAAGAATGAGGTGGGTGGCTCCCTCTTCTGCCCCATGTGTATGTGTGCATTGGATGCTCTGCTGGGCTCCCCTGATGGGCAGCATGGGCAGAACCACTGGAGTTCCCTTCCGCATGGGACTCGCTCATCACCGCATAGCTGGTGGCCAGCACAGGGGCAGGGAGAGACCGAGTGTGGCTGGTCAGGGCTGCCTGCGAGGATGGAAGAGACAGGTGTGGGGTGCAGTGGGTGCCGCAGTGTGGGATTCCTCCCAAACCCACCATGTTCTCAGTGCTCCTTTGTCCCCGGGCAGAGGGCTTGGATCGACTTCGCCATCAGCACCAAGCCCCTGACACGGTACATGCCCCAGGACAAGCAGTCATTCCGGTACAAGACATGGACATTTGTGGTCTCACCTCCCTTCGAGTACTTCATCATGGCCATGATCGCCCTCAACACAGTGATGCTAATGATGAAGGTATGTTGGCCCAGCGCGGGGGACAGTGGGTGCCAGCTGTGGTGTGTGAGAGAGAGAGAGCCATAGTTGCAGCTGATCACATCCTGGTCAGCATGAGATGCCTATAGAAGCCCAGTGCCCTGGGTTCTCTGTGGGCTGAGATGGTGAGAGTGTCCTGGGAGAAAACGGGGAGAGGACGGACGGGTATCCCTACCCTGGGCAGGCGTGCAGTTCTCTCTGTTCTGGCAGGAGGTCAAGGCTGGGGTGTCTTGGGCCAGCCGAACCTGCAGCCAATGGCACTTATTCCCCGTGCAGTTCTATGACACACCATATGAATATGAGCTAATGTTGAAAGGCCTGAACATTGTGTTCACATCCATGTTCTCCATGGAATGCGTGCTGAAGATCATCGCTTTTGGGGTGCTGGTAGGTGCCTTGGCTCCCTCTTAGCCTTTTGGTGGTCTGCATTCTGGCTCCCTCTCTGTAGGGGGGATCTTCAGGGACTTGTAGCTTAGAGCTGGGAATTTCCCAAGCCCCCAGAGCAAATGTGACATTGGGGGGCTCCTGAGGAAGGGGCTGCTCCAATACCATGAGCTGCCTGAGCTCTGCCCTGAGCCCAGATCCTGGAGACAGGCGGGGCCAGCCTCCTCCTCTTTGGACACACAGCTCTCAGTTCTGCACCTGCCCAGACCCACAGGTGTTTGTTTACCCAGCTGTGGTGTCCCCCCTGGGTGGCCCATCTGTCCCTTTGCTCCTTTCTTGATTAGGGGTACTTCCTGCAACCCCTTGCCTGGCAGAACCCTTACCAGCCTCTAGTAGTAACTGCTCTTTTTTCTCTCCAGAACTATTTCTGAGATGCCTGGAATGTCTTTGACTTTGTCACTGTGTTGGGAAGTATTACTGATATTTTAGTAACAGAGATTGCGGTAAGTAGTGTTTCCTGTCCTTCCTGCGGGCCCCAGAATGGTATCCTTCTAGGGAGTGCTGCTCAGTGCGCCTCCAGGTCCTGAGTGTTAGCCCCTTCTCTCTTGCCAGAGTTCCCCAGGAGCACCTGAAAAGGAGAGCGTCCGCTCCAGAGGTGGAGTTGGGGATTGGGTATTGTCTTGGGAAATGCTTTCTCTCGGATAAGAAAGTGGTTTCCAAAAGGTCTTCTAGGCTGGTGGTCTGAGAGTCACCTGGGAGCTTCATTGTAACAACTGACCAGGAAGACAAGAATCTTTTAAATCTGTGTGTGTCTGACAAATCTAACAACTTGGCACAAAAGTACATGAACTAAAACCAACAAGAATTTCGAATATTTTAGAATATTAGGTTTGTTTTACGTGTGTGTGTGTGTAAATAAAATGGGATACTCATTCATATCAAACACACACAGATTATATGTAAAAACTGACCAAGTGTTAAAATATGAAATTGTCTCGACAAATTTCAAGGAATCTGAATCATAAAGCAGTATTCTTTGAGTACAATGCATTATGTCAGAATTAAATGGCAAAAAATCTCATCTCAGTCCTAAGGTGACTTCTCCAGGAGCAGACACTTAAGCTGGGGTTCTTGTACAAGTCATTTCTTAGGAAGGACTCCCAGGCAAGACCATGAGAGGGAAGTTTGGGGAAATGGATGGCTAAGAGAAGGGGGATCAGAAATGGATCTGGAGCCAAGTGCCGGGGTGCGTCTGGGTCATCCCCGACGGGGGCTTGGAGACAGGGTGGTCACCCCTCAGAGCTGCAGAGCTCATGCCTCTGTACAGATTAGTCCACCACCAAGGGCTGCACCTGGGGGCTGCAGTTCTCAGATACCTCCAACCCTTCTGAGTGCACCCCACGTGCAGGCAAAACAGCCTCTGGCACCGCTGAGGAGGAAGGAATATCAGACTCCTTGGTAACAGGACCGCACTGGAGCGCACGAGTGTCTGCTGTTATCCTGGCCCCACTCAGCTCTGCCACGTCTCACACTGGGTTCACTTCCCTCCTTCTTCGGGATGATGCTGGTCACGATGTGTGGGAGGAGAGGGTTGGTGACCAGCTAGAACTAGTCTGAGTTAAGTTGATGTTCATTAACTTATTCTTTCTAACCCCTTTTGGGGTCCCCTGACTGGTGGCCAGCCTTCTGTCGCTCTAGTTGCTGGGCAGGATGAGGCAGCCCACACTGTCACCCTATGAAGCCCAGGTCCCTGCTTGTCACACCCTTGTGTGGTTCTGGCTGCCATAGTAGTCCAGTCGTAATTAAGGCTGGTCATAGAGCACTAGAAAGGCCCTAGTGAACCACTTGATTTCCAGATAGACTTCTTCCTACCCTATGCAATGGTAGCTCTGCCCTTCTCCAATCTCAGCATCCAGTACCCTGGCCAGCCTGGAAACTCTGCTCTGCCTGCTGATCTTACGGCATGAGGAGCTCAATGACAGGGGCCCACCATGACTTTGGTGTTCCACAGTGGAAGCCTTCCCTACCCCTTGAGCCAGGACCTCTAGATTTGCCAAACCTAAACTTATGGAGATGATGAGAACAAAGTCTGACCTGGGTTGCTGGAGGATAGTGAGAGGGGCCACCCCTACTTCCACCCCTTGCTTTCTGGATCTGTGCGACAGTTGGACACCCAGTACCATCTCTTGTTTGTCAGTTCATCTTGAAGGACAATATCCCAACCCTGTGAGGTACATCACCAAGCCAGCATTTAATCTGTGTCTTTAAGAGGCTTTTTCAGTGTTTTATGAGGTTTCCACCTCCTGAATGATGTTGAATATTATATGCCAGTGGATCCCGAGTCACCTGCTCCTTTTGTACCTGCTTCTGCTTGCTCAGTTTGGAGTCGATGTTATGTGGAATCCAATATGGGTAAATCCCTGGTACTGGTGTGGGCCAAGGTATTCCATGGGCAGACAAACCCACACCCAGAGTATGAGTGATCCCAGTAGAGACAAATCACTGTCATTTCCAGGTGAAAGGATTCTCATGTAAGCAAATTACCACCAAGTGGCTGGCTGACAGCCTAAAGCATGGTGCATTGTAGAGGCTTTGTTGACTTCTCATAGTGGGCTGGTTGTTTAGTAGTGGTCATGGCTGGATCAGCCCACCTGTTGGGCTCAGGCACAGCCTTCATCTCAGCCATCATGGTCACTCCACTCATGGATCTACTATGTGAACACTGGGGCTGGTGAGAATAGAGGCTGGCTGTCATCTGTTGGGTAAACCATCTCAAGGCCTGGTTTTTAGTGCCCCTACAGCTGTGGATGCTCTGTGGTGGACACTGATGTGTAATACAAGGACCTGCATGTGGCCTCCATTCCCTAGGCCCATGTGGATGCCTTTCCCCAAACTTTGTTCCCTCCAGAGCCCTGGCCAAGCTTTAGCTCTTGCCTAAGTTCCTGTAATCCATACCACAGGCAACTTCTTTCTCCATCCACGCCATGGCTGCTCAGGTTCACCACCTAGAACTCTGCCTCACCACTGTCTTCCAGCTCGTCTCTGTGTGGGGTTCTAGTGACACCAATGTATTGAGACAACCGCTTCATGTAACAGGCTTGAGTTTTTCCTCCTGGCTTTAGTGATCATCCCATGATATGTTGGGGTAGGAGTGAGCTAAGGAAGACAGGTGCAGCAAAGGTGCAAGGCCTGGGGCACTGGGCCACCTGCCATGAGACTGTGCCCTCTATTTTGAGTGAGGTAGGAATAGGAGTGACATAATCTGGCTTTTCAGACCAAACCTCTGGCTGAGAATAGAGTGCAGGGCATAGGCAGAAGCAGCTAGGCAAGTTAGGGCTTAGTTGGGTTATCCCAGAAACAGACCCCAAGACAGGAGTTCAATGCAAGTCATTTATTTGGGAGGCGATCCCTGGAATACTAGGGGAACAAGGAAGTGGGCCAGGGAAGGGGGGCAGCCAATACATGGTACTATGAAGGCAGGTACCACTGTGGGTCCTCATTGGGAGCCCTGAGCCTCCATTATCCCAGCAAGTGGCAGGATGACTGGGGTATTTTTTTGAAGATTTTATTTATTTATTTGAGAGAGAGAATGAGAGATAGCACGAGAGGGAAGAGGGTCAGAGGGAGAAGCAGACTCCCCGCTGAGCAGGGAGCCCAATGCGGGACTCGATCCTGGGACTCCACGATCATGACCTGAGCCGAAGGCAGTCGCTCAACCAACTGAGTCACCCAGGCACCCGACTGGGGTATTTTTCAGCAAGTGCTGTTAGCTACTAGTTGAAGGCTACTGGGGAGAGGGGGTCGGAGAATGTTAATTCTCATGTCCTGCCCTGGGAAAATTCTCAGGAAAAAAAGATGTGGATGCTGACAATTGAGTATTGGGCCTGTGAGGATGTGAGTGCCACTGAATGACATAGCAGGGAGCCCGGCAGAGGGTCTAAGGCGAGAGATCGTCATTCTGGATGTATTTTCCAGTAGAGCTGCAGATGGACCACATGTCTCTGAAAGTTGAGCAAGAATGGCATCAAAGTCTGAGCACTTGGGAACGTGGATTATCATTAATTGAAATGGGAAAGACTGTGGGTGGAACAGGTTTGTTGTGGACTGTTTGTACACGTGGACTGGATGCAATTTGTACATGTTAGATTTGAGTTGCCTGTTGGCCTGCCTGAAGGAATCATCCAACAGTCCATTGGACAGATGGGCCTGGAGTTTGGAGAAGAGATTCATGCTAGTGTCATAGGATTGGGAACCATGAGCATATGAGATGATATCAGATCCATGAGACTGAATGAGATCAATAAAGGAGAGAAAAGAATGAGCTACTGAGTTCT
>NW_027398727.1:0-10211 GCF_003265705.2 Callorhinus ursinus | reverse complement strand
CAAAGCTGTCATCATCAAGACAGTATGGTACTGGCACAAAAACAGACACATAGATCAATGGAACAGAATCGAGAGCCCAGAAATGGACCCTCAACTCTATGGTCAACTTATTTTTGACAAAGCAGGAAAGAATGTCCAATGGCAAAAAGACAGTCTCTTCAACAAATGGTGTTGGGAAAATTGGACAGCCACATGCAGAAGAATGAAACTGGACCATTTCCTTACACCACACACAAAAATAGACTCCAAATGGTTGAAAGACCTAAACGTGAGACAGGAGTCCATCAAAATCCTAAAGGAGAACACAGGTAGCAACCTTTTCGACCTTAGCAGCAGCAACTTCTTCTTAGAAACATCGCCAAAGGCACGGGAAGCCCGGGCAAAAATGAACTATTGGGATTTCATCAAGATAAAAAGCTTTTGCACAGCAAAAGAAACAGTCCACAAAACCAAAAGACAACCGACAGAATGGGAGAAAATATTTGCAAATGACATATCAGATAAAGGGCTAGTATCCAAAATCTATAAAGAACTTATCAAACTCAACACCCAAAGAACAAATAATCCAATCAAGAAATGGGCAGAAGACATGAACAGACATTTCTCCAAAGAAGACATCCAAATGGCCAACAGGCACATGAAAAAGTGCTCCACATCGCTCGGCATCAGGGAAATCCAAATCAAAACCTCAATGAGATACCACCTCACACCAGTCAGAATGGCTAAAATTAACAAGTCAGGGAACGACAGATGTTGGCGGGCATGTGGAGAAAGGGGAACCCTTCTACACTGTTGGTGGGAATGCAAGCTGGTGCAACCCCTCTGGAAAACAGTATGGAGGTTCCTCAAACAGTTGAAATTAGAGCTACCGTTCGATCCAGCCATTGCACTACTGGGTATTTACCCCAAACATACAAATGTAGGGACCCGAAAGGGTACGTGTACCCCAATGTTTATAGCAGCAATGTCCACAATAGCCAAACTGTGGAAAGAGCCAAGATGCCCATCGACAGATGAATGGATAAAGAAGATGTGGTATATATACACAATGGAATATTATGCAGCCATCAAAAGGAATGAGATCTTGCCATTTGCAACGACGTGGATGGAACTGGAGGGTGTTATGCTGAGTGAAATAAGTCAATCAGAGAAGGACATGTATCACATGACCTCACTGATATGAGGAATTCTTAATCTCAGGAAACACACTGAGTGTTACTGGAGTGTTTGGGGGTGGGAGGGATGGGGTGGCTGGGTGATAGACATTGGGGAGGGTATGTGCTACGGTGAGTGCTGTGAATTGTGCAAGACTGTTGAATCACAGTTCTGTACTTCTGAAACAAATAATGCAAGATATGTTAAGAAAAAAGAAAAAGAAGAAGATAACAGGAGAGGAAGAAAAGGGGAGTATGTCAGAGGGGGAGACGAACCATGAGAGATGATGGACTCTGAAAAACAAACTGAGGGTTCTAGAGGGGAGGGGGGAGGGGGATGGGTTATCCTGGTGATGGGTATTGAGGAGGGCATGTTCTGCATGGAGCACTGGGTGTTATGAACAAATAATGAATCATGGAACACTGCACCAAAAACTAATGATGTAATATATGGTGATTAACATAACAATAAAAAAATTAAAAAAAAAAAAAGAACCAAAGGTAATACTCCCTGCCATAGTTCTAATCAATATGGATATAAGTAAAATGTCAGAAATTGAATTCAGAATAATGATGATAAACTAACTAGCTAAGTTTGAAAAAAGCATAAAAGACACTAGAGAATCTCTTAGTGCAGAAATAAAATCTAATCAGGCCAAAATTAAAAATGCTATAACTGCGATGCAGTCTAAAATGGATGCTCTAATATCTAGGGTAAATGAGGCAGAAGAGAGAGTCAGTGACATAGAAGACAAAATGATAGAAAATAAGGAAGCTTATGAAAAGAGAGAAAAACAACTAATGAACCATGAGGTGAGGCATCAAGAAATCAGTGATACCATAAAATGGAACAATATTAGAATTATTGGGGTCCCAGAGGAAGAAGAAAGAGAGAGGGACAGAAGGTATATTGAGCAAATCATAGCTGAGAACTTTCCTAATCTGGGGAATGAAACAATATTTGTGTCCTAGAGGCAGAAAGAACATTTCCCAAGATCAAGGAAAACAGGCCAACACCCCAGCATGTAATAGTAAAACTCGCAAATCTTAGAACCAAGGAAACCATCTTAAGGGCAGTTAGGGGGAAGAGATTCCTTACATACAGAGGAGGAACATGAGAATAACGTCAGACCTATCCAGAGAGACCTGGCAAGCCAGAAAGGCCAGGCAAGACATTCAGGGTACTAAACAAGAAGAACATGAAGCCAAGAATATTTTATCCAGCAAGGCTGTCATTTAGAATGGATGGAGAGATGTAGATCTTCCAAGAATGGCAGAAACTAAAAGAATATGTGACCACTAAGCCAGCCCCGCAAGAAATATTAAGGGGGGGTTCTATAAAAGGAGAAAGACCCCAAGAGTGATATAGAACAGAAATTTACAAGGACAATCTATAAAAACAACGTCTTCACAGGCAACATCATGACAATAAATTCACATCTTTCAATAAACACTCTCAATGTGAATGGCCTAAATGCTCCCATAAAATGGCACAGGGTTGCAAATCAGATAAGAAGACAGGAGCCATCCATATGCTGTCTACAAGAGACTCATTTTGAACCTAAAGATACATCCAGACTGAAAGTGAAGGGATGGAGATCCATCTTCCATGCAACGGACCTCAAAAGAAAGCTGGGGTAGCAATTCTAATATCAGACAAATTAAATTTTAAACTAAAGACTGTAGTTGGAGATACAGAAGGACACTATATTTTTTTTTTTGAGCTCGTTCTTTGAAAGAATTAATAAGATTCATAAACCCCTGGACACTATATCATTCTTAAAGGGATATCTAACAAGAAGATCTACCATTGTAAATATCTACGCCCCCAAAATGGGAGCAGCCATCTACATAAGCCAACTGTTAACCAAAATAAAGAGTTATATTGATGACAATACGTTAATTGTAGGAGACCTCAATACTCCACTCTCAGCAATAGACAGATCATCTAAGCAGAAAATCAACAAAGAAACAAGAGCTTTGAAAGACACACTGGACCAGATGGACCTCATAGATATATACAGAACATTCCACCCTAAAACAACAGAATACTCACTCTTCTCGAGCACACATGGAACTTTCTCCAGAATAGACCACATCCTGGGTTACAAATCAGGTCTCAATTGATACCAAAAGATTGAAATTATTCCCTGCATCTTCTCAGACCATAATGCTTTAAAATTGGAACTCAATCAAAAGAAAAAATTTGGAAGAAATTCAAATACCTAGAAGCTGAAGACCACTCTGCTCAAGAATGTTTGGGTCAACCAGGAAGTCGAAGAAGAACTTAAACAATTCATGGAAACCAATGAGAATGAAAACACATCAGTCCAAAACCTATGGGATACTGCAAAGGCAGTCCTAAGGGGGAAATACATAGGAATCCAGGCCTCATTCAAAAAAATAGAAAAATCCTGAATTCATCAACTAACTCTACACCTTAAAGAACTAGGGAAAAAAGCAACAAATGATGCCTAAGCCATGCATTAGAAGAGAAATAAGATCAGAGCACAGAACAATGAATTAGAAACCAGAAACACAGTAGATCAGATCAACGAAACTAGAAGCTTGTTCTTTGAAAGAATTAAAAAGATCGATAAACCACTGGCCAGACTTATCCAAAAGAAAAGAGAAAGGACCCAAATTAATAAAATTATGAATGAAAAGGGAGAGATCACGACTAACACCAAGGAAATAGAAACAATTATTAGAAATTATTATCAACAACTATACGCCAAAAAATTAAGCAACCTGGAAGAAATGGATGCCTTCCTAGAACTCTATAAACTGCCAAGACTGAACCAGGAAGAAATTGACAGCCTGAATAGACCAATAACCAGTAACGAGATTGAAGCAGTGATCAAAAACCTCTCAAAAAACAAAGAGTCCAGGGCCTGATGGATTCCCTGGGGAATTCTACCAAACATTCAAAGAAGAAATAATACCTATTCTATTGAAGCTGCTTCAAAAAATAGAAACAGAAGGAAAGCTTCCAGGCTCATTCTATGAGGCCAGCATTACCTTAACCCCCAAACCAGGCAAAGACCCCATCAAAAAGGAGAATTTTAGACCAATATCCCTGATGAATATAGATTCCAAAATCCTCAACAAAATCCTAGCTAATAGGATCCAAGAATACATCAAAAGGATCATCCACCACAACCAAGTGGGATTTATCCCCGGGATGCAAGGGTGACTCAACATTCTCAAATCAATCAATGTGATAGAACACATTAATAAGAGAGAGAAGAACCATATGGTCCTCTCAATTGATGCAGAAAAAGCATTTGACAAAATACAGCATCCTTTCCTGATTAAAACTCTTCAGAGTATAGGGATAGAGGGAATATTCCTCAAATTCATAAAATCCATCTATGAAAAACCCACAGCGAATATCATCCTCAATGGGGAAAAGCTTAGATCCTTCCCTTATGATCAGGAACATGTCAAGGATGCCCATTCTCGCCACTATTGTTCAACATAGTACTAGAAGTCCTAGCAACAGTACTTAGAGAACAAAAAGAAATAAAAGGTATTCAAATTGGTGAAGAAGAAGTCAAACTCTCTCTTTTCACAGATGACATGACACTTTATGTGGAAAATCCAAAAGACTCCACCCCCAAATTACTAGAACTCATACAGCAATTCAGTAATGTGGCAGGATACAAAATCAATGCACAGAAATCAGTTGATTTCTTACACACTAACAATACAACTGTAGAAAGAGAAATTAGAGAAACGATTCCATTTACAATAGCACCAAAAACCCTAAGATACCTTGGAATAAACCTAACCAAAGAGATAAAGGATCTATACTCTAGGAACTACGGAACACTCATGAAAGAAATTGAAGAAGACACAAAATGATGGAAAAATATTCCATGCTCTTGGATCAGAAGAATAAACATTGTTAAAATGTCTATGCTACCCAGAGCAATCTATACCTTCAGTGCCATCCCAATCAAAATTCCAAAGACATTTTTCAAAGTGCTGGAACAAACAATCCTAAAATTTGTATGGAATCAGAAAAGACCCTGAATCACCATGGGAATGTTGAAAAAGAAAATCAAAGCTGGGGGCATCACATTGCCCGATTTCAAGCTATATTACAAAGCTGTGATCACCAAGGGAGCATGGTACTGGCACAAAAACATACATATAGACCAATGGAAGAGAATAGAGAGCTCAGATATGGACCCTCAACTCTATGGTCAAATAATGTTCAACAAAACAGGAAAAAATATGCAATGGAAAAAAGACAGTCTCTTCAATAAATGGTGCTGGGAAAATTGGACAGCCACATGCAGAAGAATGAAACTCGACCATTCAAAAAGGTAAACTCAAAATGGATGAAAGACCTCAATGTGAAACCGGAATCCATCAAAATCGCAGAGGAGAACATAGGCAGTAACCTCTTTGACATTGGCCACAGTGCTTCTTTCAAGATACATCTCCAAAGGTTAGTGAAACAAAAGCAAAAATGAACTTCTGGGACTTCATCAAGATAAAAACTTCTGCACAGTAAAGGAAACAGTCAACAAAACAAAGAGGCAACCCACAGAATGGGAGAAGATATTTGCAAATGACACTACAGATAAAGAGCTTGTATCCAAGATCTATAAAGAACTTCTCAAACTCAACACCCAAAAAACAAATAATCAACTCAAAAATTGGGCAGAAGACAGGAACAGACACTTCTCCAAAGACATACGAATGTTTAACAGACACATGAAAAAATGTTCATCATCATTAGCCATCAGGGAAATTCAAATCAAAACCACATTGAGATACCACCTTATACCAGTTAGAATGGCAAAAATTGGCAAGGCAAGAAACAACAAATGTTGGAGAGGTTGTGGAGAAAGGGGAACCCTCTTACACTGTTGGTGGGAATGCAAGTTGGTACAGCCACTTTGGAAAATAGTGTGGAGGTGCCTCAAAAAATTAAAAATGGAGCTACCCTATGACCCAGCAATTGCACTCCTGGGTATTTACCCCAAAGTCACAGATGTAGTGAAAAGAAGGGTCATATGCACCCCAATGTTCATAGCAGCAATGTCTGCAATAGCCAAACTGTGGAAAGAGCCGAGATGCCCTTCAACAGATAAATGGATAAAGAAGATGTGGTCCATATATACAGTGGAATATGACTCAGCCATCAGAAAGGATGAATCCCCAACTTTTACATCAACATGGATGGGACTGGAGGAGATTATGCTAAGTGAAATAAGTCAAGCAGAGAAAGTCAATTATTATATGATTTCAATTATTTGTGGAACATAAGGAATAGCACGGAGGACATTAGGAGAAGAAAGGGAAAAGTGAAGGGGGGTAATCAGAGGGGGAGACGAACCATGAGAGACTATGGACTCTGAGAAACAAACGGAGGGTTCTAGAGGGGAGGGGGGTGGGAGGATGGGTTAGCCTGGTGATGGGTATTAAAGAGGGCACGTACTGAATGGAGCACTGGGTGTTATATGCAAACAATGAATCATGGAACACTACATCAAAAGCTAATGATGTAATATATGGTGATTAACATAACATAATAAAATTTTTTTAAAAATCTCTCAATAGACAAGACTGCCGGGCCAAATGGCTTCTCAGCAGAATTCTACCAAGTATTTAAGAAGAATTAATACCTATTCTTCTGAAGCTGTTTCAAAAAGTAGAAGTGGAAGGAAAATTTCCAAACTCGTTCTATGAATCCAACATTTCCTTGATCCCAAAACCAGAAAAAGACCCCACCAAAAAGGTGAAATACAGACCAATATCCTTGATGAACATGGATGCCAAAATTCTCACCAAGATACTAAGAGGATCCAACAGTACATTAAAAGGATTATTCACCATGACCAAGTGAAGTTTATTCCTGGGCTACAAGTGTGGTTCAACATCCACAAATCAATCAATGTGATACACTTCATTTATAAAAGAAAGGACAAGAACCATATGACCCTTTCAATTGATACAGAAAAATAATTTGACAAAATACAGCATCCTTTCTTGATCAAACTCTCCACAGTGTAGGGATAGAGGAAATATACTTCAATATCACGAAAATCGATGAAAAGCCCACAGTGAATACCATCCTCAATGGGGAAAAACTGAGAGCTTTTCCCCTAGAGTCAGGATGACCACTCTCACCACTGTTATTCAACATAGTACTAGAAGTCCTAGTCTCAGCAATCAGACAACAAAAAGAAATAAAAGGCATTCATAATTGGCAAAGAAGAAATCAAACTTTCAGCCTTCACAGATGACATGATACTTTATGTGAAAAATCCAAAAGATTCCACCCAAAAATTATTGGAACTCATACAGGAATTCAGCAACATGGCAGGACATAAAATCAATGCACAGATATTAGTTGCATTTCTACACACAATGAGACAGAAGAAAGAGAAATTAAGAAATTGATTCCATTTACAATTGCACTAAAAACTGGAAGATACCTAGTAATAAACTGAACCAAAAAGGTAAAGGATCTCTACTCTAAAAATTACAGAACACTTAAGAAAGAAATTGAGGAAGACACAAAGACATGGAAAAATATTCCATGCTCATGGATTGGAAGAACAAATACTGCTAAATGTCTATGCTGCCCAGAGCAATCTGCACATTCAAAGCAATCCCTATCAAAATCCCATCAACATTTTTTACAGAGCTGGAACAAATGATCCTCATATTTATATGGAACCAGAAAAGACCCTGAATAGCCAGAGGAATGTTGAAAAAGAAAACAAAAGCTGGAGGCATCACAATTTCCAGACTTCAAGCTGTATTACAAAGCTGTAATCATCAAGGCAGTATGGTACTGGCACAAAAGCAGACACATAGATCAATGGAACAGAATAGAAAACCCAGAAGTGGACCTTCAACTCTATGGTCAACTGATCTTTGACAAGCAGAAATGAATATCCAATGGAAAAAGGACAGTCTCCTCAACAAATTGTATTGGGAAAACTGGATAACCATATGTTGACGAATGAAACTGGATCATTTTCTTACACCATACACAAAGGTAAACTCAAAATGGCTGAAAGACCTAAATGTCAGACAGGAATCCATCAAAATCCTAGAGGAGAACACAGGCAGCAACCTCTTTGACCTTGGCCCCAGCAATTTCTTGCTAGACATATCTCCAAAGGCAAGGGAAACAAAAGCAAAAATGAACTATTGGGATAAAAACTTCTGCACAGCAAGGAAACAGTCAACAAAACTAAAAGGCAACCTGTGTAATGGGAGAAGGTATTTGCAAATGACATTTCAGATAAAGGGCTAGTATTCAAGATTTATAAAGAACTTATTAAACTCAACACACAATAAACAAATAAACCAGTCAAGAAATGGGCAGAAGACATGAACAGTCAATTCTCCAAAGAAGACATACAAATGGCCAACAGACACATGAAAAAATATTCCACATCACTTGTCATTTGGAAAATACAAATCAAAACCCCAATGAGATACCACCTTACACCAATCAGAATGGCTAAAATTGACTAGTCAGGAAACAACAAATGTTGGCAAGGATGTGCATAAAGGGGAACCCTCTCAAACTGTTGGTGGGAATGCAAGCTGGTACAGCCACTCTGGAAAACAGCATGGAGGTTCCTCAAGAAGCTAAAAATAGAGCTACCCTATGACCCAGCAATTGCACTATTAGGTATTTACCCCAAAGATACAAATGTAGTGATCCAAAGGGGTACATACACCTCAATGTTTATAACAGCAATGTCCACAATAGCCAAATTATGGAAAGAGCCGAGATGTCCATCAACAGTTGAATGGATAAAGAAGATGTGCTATATATATACAATGGAATATTACTCAGACATCAGAAAGGATGAATACTTACCATTTACATTGACATGGATGGAACTGGAGGGGATTATCCTGAGAGAAGTAAGTCAATCAGAGAAAGAAAATTATCATACGGTATTACTCATATGTGGAATATAAGAAACAGTGCAGAGGATCATAGGGGAAGGGAGGAAAAACTGAATGGGAAGTCATCAGAGAGGGAGAAAAATCATGAAAGACTCTTAACTATAGCAAACAAAGTGAGGGTTACTGGATGGGAGGTGGGTGGGGGGTTGGTGTATTTGGGTTATGGGCATTAAGGAGGGCACGAGATGTGATGAGCACTCGGTGTTATATGCAAATGATGAATTATTGATCTCTACATCTGAAACTAATGATGTACTATATGTTGACTAATTGAATTTAAATTAAAAATATAAAAAATAAAAATGGATGGAAGACCATCAAAATCCTAGAGGAATACACAGGCAGTAACCTCTTTGACCTTGGCCATAGCAACTTCCTACTAGACACGTTACCAGAGACAAAAGAAACAAGAGCAAAAATGAACTACTGGGACTTCATCAAGATAAAAAGCTTCTGCACAGAGAAGGAAACAGTTCACAAAACTAAAAGTCAGAGTACAGAATGAGAGAAGATATTTGCAAATGACATATCTGGGAAAGGGTCAGCATCCAAAATCTATAAAGTACTTAACAAACACAACACCCCAAGAATAAATAGTCCAGTTAAAAAATGGGCAGAAGACATGAATAAACATTTTTCCAAAGAAGACATCCAGATGGCTAACAAACTCACGAATAGATGCTCAACATCACTCATCATCAGGAAAATACAAATCAAAAGCACAATGAGATATCATCTCACACCTGTCACAATGGCTAAAATTAACAATACAGGATACAATAGATATTGGTAAAGATGCAGTGAAAGGGAATCCTCTTGCACTGTTGGTGGGAATGCAAATGCGTGCAGCCACTATGGAGAACAGTATGGAGGTTCCTCAAGATGTTAAAAATATTGCTACCCTACAACTCAGCAATTGCACTACAGGTATTTACCCAAAGGATACAAAAATACAGATTCCAAGTGGTACATGCACCATGATGTTTTATAGCAGGATTATCAACAACAGTGAAACTATAGAAAGAGCCCACAGGTCCATCAACTGATGAATGGATAAAGAAAATGTGATACATACACACACACACACACACACACACACACACA
>NW_027398726.1:0-10212 GCF_003265705.2 Callorhinus ursinus | reverse complement strand
CAAAGCTGTCATCATCAAGACAGTATGGTACTGGCACAAAAACAGACACATAGATCAATGGAACAGAATCGAGAGCCCAGAAATGGACCCTCAACTCTATGGTCAACTTATTTTTGACAAAGCAGGAAAGAATGTCCAATGGCAAAAAGACAGTCTCTTCAACAAATGGTGTTGGGAAAATTGGACAGCCACATGCAGAAGAATGAAACTGGACCATTTCCTTACACCACACACAAAAATAGACTCCAAATGGTTGAAAGACCTAAACGTGAGACAGGAGTCCATCAAAATCCTAAAGGAGAACACAGGTAGCAACCTTTTCGACCTTAGCAGCAGCAACTTCTTCTTAGAAACATCGCCAAAGGCACGGGAAGCCCGGGCAAAAATGAACTATTGGGATTTCATCAAGATAAAAAGCTTTTGCACAGCAAAAGAAACAGTCCACAAAACCAAAAGACAACCGACAGAATGGGAGAAAATATTTGCAAATGACATATCAGATAAAGGGCTAGTATCCAAAATCTATAAAGAACTTATCAAACTCAACACCCAAAGAACAAATAATCCAATCAAGAAATGGGCAGAAGACATGAACAGACATTTCTCCAAAGAAGACATCCAAATGGCCAACAGGCACATGAAAAAGTGCTCCACATCGCTCGGCATCAGGGAAATCCAAATCAAAACCTCAATGAGATACCACCTCACACCAGTCAGAATGGCTAAAATTAACAAGTCAGGGAACGACAGATGTTGGCGGGCATGTGGAGAAAGGGGAACCCTTCTACACTGTTGGTGGGAATGCAAGCTGGTGCAACCCCTCTGGAAAACAGTATGGAGGTTCCTCAAACAGTTGAAATTAGAGCTACCGTTCGATCCAGCCATTGCACTACTGGGTATTTACCCCAAACATACAAATGTAGGGACCCGAAAGGGTACGTGTACCCCAATGTTTATAGCAGCAATGTCCACAATAGCCAAACTGTGGAAAGAGCCAAGATGCCCATCGACAGATGAATGGATAAAGAAGATGTGGTATATATACACAATGGAATATTATGCAGCCATCAAAAGGAATGAGATCTTGCCATTTGCAACGACGTGGATGGAACTGGAGGGTGTTATGCTGAGTGAAATAAGTCAATCAGAGAAGGACATGTATCACATGACCTCACTGATATGAGGAATTCTTAATCTCAGGAAACACACTGAGTGTTACTGGAGTGTTTGGGGGTGGGAGGGATGGGGTGGCTGGGTGATAGACATTGGGGAGGGTATGTGCTACGGTGAGTGCTGTGAATTGTGCAAGACTGTTGAATCACAGTTCTGTACTTCTGAAACAAATAATGCAAGATATGTTAAGAAAAAAGAAAAAGAAGAAGATAACAGGAGAGGAAGAAAAGGGGAGTATGTCAGAGGGGGAGACGAACCATGAGAGATGATGGACTCTGAAAAACAAACTGAGGGTTCTAGAGGGGAGGGGGGAGGGGGATGGGTTATCCTGGTGATGGGTATTGAGGAGGGCATGTTCTGCATGGAGCACTGGGTGTTATGAACAAATAATGAATCATGGAACACTGCACCAAAAACTAATGATGTAATATATGGTGATTAACATAACAATAAAAAAATTAAAAAAAAAAAAAGAACCAAAGGTAATACTCCCTGCCATAGTTCTAATCAATATGGATATAAGTAAAATGTCAGAAATTGAATTCAGAATAATGATGATAAACTAACTAGCTAAGTTTGAAAAAAGCATAAAAGACACTAGAGAATCTCTTAGTGCAGAAATAAAATCTAATCAGGCCAAAATTAAAAATGCTATAACTGCGATGCAGTCTAAAATGGATGCTCTAATATCTAGGGTAAATGAGGCAGAAGAGAGAGTCAGTGACATAGAAGACAAAATGATAGAAAATAAGGAAGCTTATGAAAAGAGAGAAAAACAACTAATGAACCATGAGGTGAGGCATCAAGAAATCAGTGATACCATAAAATGGAACAATATTAGAATTATTGGGGTCCCAGAGGAAGAAGAAAGAGAGAGGGACAGAAGGTATATTGAGCAAATCATAGCTGAGAACTTTCCTAATCTGGGGAATGAAACAATATTTGTGTCCTAGAGGCAGAAAGAACATTTCCCAAGATCAAGGAAAACAGGCCAACACCCCAGCATGTAATAGTAAAACTCGCAAATCTTAGAACCAAGGAAACCATCTTAAGGGCAGTTAGGGGGAAGAGATTCCTTACATACAGAGGAGGAACATGAGAATAACGTCAGACCTATCCAGAGAGACCTGGCAAGCCAGAAAGGCCAGGCAAGACATTCAGGGTACTAAACAAGAAGAACATGAAGCCAAGAATATTTTATCCAGCAAGGCTGTCATTTAGAATGGATGGAGAGATGTAGATCTTCCAAGAATGGCAGAAACTAAAAGAATATGTGACCACTAAGCCAGCCCCGCAAGAAATATTAAGGGGGGGTTCTATAAAAGGAGAAAGACCCCAAGAGTGATATAGAACAGAAATTTACAAGGACAATCTATAAAAACAACGTCTTCACAGGCAACATCATGACAATAAATTCACATCTTTCAATAAACACTCTCAATGTGAATGGCCTAAATGCTCCCATAAAATGGCACAGGGTTGCAAATCAGATAAGAAGACAGGAGCCATCCATATGCTGTCTACAAGAGACTCATTTTGAACCTAAAGATACATCCAGACTGAAAGTGAAGGGATGGAGATCCATCTTCCATGCAACGGACCTCAAAAGAAAGCTGGGGTAGCAATTCTAATATCAGACAAATTAAATTTTAAACTAAAGACTGTAGTTGGAGATACAGAAGGACACTATATTTTTTTTTTTTGAGCTCGTTCTTTGAAAGAATTAATAAGATTCATAAACCCCTGGACACTATATCATTCTTAAAGGGATATCTAACAAGAAGATCTACCATTGTAAATATCTACGCCCCCAAAATGGGAGCAGCCATCTACATAAGCCAACTGTTAACCAAAATAAAGAGTTATATTGATGACAATACGTTAATTGTAGGAGACCTCAATACTCCACTCTCAGCAATAGACAGATCATCTAAGCAGAAAATCAACAAAGAAACAAGAGCTTTGAAAGACACACTGGACCAGATGGACCTCATAGATATATACAGAACATTCCACCCTAAAACAACAGAATACTCACTCTTCTCGAGCACACATGGAACTTTCTCCAGAATAGACCACATCCTGGGTTACAAATCAGGTCTCAATTGATACCAAAAGATTGAAATTATTCCCTGCATCTTCTCAGACCATAATGCTTTAAAATTGGAACTCAATCAAAAGAAAAAATTTGGAAGAAATTCAAATACCTAGAAGCTGAAGACCACTCTGCTCAAGAATGTTTGGGTCAACCAGGAAGTCGAAGAAGAACTTAAACAATTCATGGAAACCAATGAGAATGAAAACACATCAGTCCAAAACCTATGGGATACTGCAAAGGCAGTCCTAAGGGGGAAATACATAGGAATCCAGGCCTCATTCAAAAAAATAGAAAAATCCTGAATTCATCAACTAACTCTACACCTTAAAGAACTAGGGAAAAAAGCAACAAATGATGCCTAAGCCATGCATTAGAAGAGAAATAAGATCAGAGCACAGAACAATGAATTAGAAACCAGAAACACAGTAGATCAGATCAACGAAACTAGAAGCTTGTTCTTTGAAAGAATTAAAAAGATCGATAAACCACTGGCCAGACTTATCCAAAAGAAAAGAGAAAGGACCCAAATTAATAAAATTATGAATGAAAAGGGAGAGATCACGACTAACACCAAGGAAATAGAAACAATTATTAGAAATTATTATCAACAACTATACGCCAAAAAATTAAGCAACCTGGAAGAAATGGATGCCTTCCTAGAACTCTATAAACTGCCAAGACTGAACCAGGAAGAAATTGACAGCCTGAATAGACCAATAACCAGTAACGAGATTGAAGCAGTGATCAAAAACCTCTCAAAAAACAAAGAGTCCAGGGCCTGATGGATTCCCTGGGGAATTCTACCAAACATTCAAAGAAGAAATAATACCTATTCTATTGAAGCTGCTTCAAAAAATAGAAACAGAAGGAAAGCTTCCAGGCTCATTCTATGAGGCCAGCATTACCTTAACCCCCAAACCAGGCAAAGACCCCATCAAAAAGGAGAATTTTAGACCAATATCCCTGATGAATATAGATTCCAAAATCCTCAACAAAATCCTAGCTAATAGGATCCAAGAATACATCAAAAGGATCATCCACCACAACCAAGTGGGATTTATCCCCGGGATGCAAGGGTGACTCAACATTCTCAAATCAATCAATGTGATAGAACACATTAATAAGAGAGAGAAGAACCATATGGTCCTCTCAATTGATGCAGAAAAAGCATTTGACAAAATACAGCATCCTTTCCTGATTAAAACTCTTCAGAGTATAGGGATAGAGGGAATATTCCTCAAATTCATAAAATCCATCTATGAAAAACCCACAG
Source organism: Callorhinus ursinus (assembly GCF_003265705.2). Taxonomy (NCBI): domain Eukaryota; kingdom Metazoa; phylum Chordata; class Mammalia; order Carnivora; family Otariidae; genus Callorhinus; species Callorhinus ursinus. The sequence continues at coordinate 5,668 of NW_027398726.1, read as the reverse complement.
CGAATATCATCCTCAATGGGGAAAAGCTTAGATCCTTCCCTTATGATCAGGAACATGTCAAGGATGCCCATTCTCGCCACTATTGTTCAACATAGTACTAGAAGTCCTAGCAACAGTACTTAGAGAACAAAAAGAAATAAAAGGTATTCAAATTGGTGAAGAAGAAGTCAAACTCTCTCTTTTCACAGATGACATGACACTTTATGTGGAAAATCCAAAAGACTCCACCCCCAAATTACTAGAACTCATACAGCAATTCAGTAATGTGGCAGGATACAAAATCAATGCACAGAAATCAGTTGATTTCTTACACACTAACAATACAACTGTAGAAAGAGAAATTAGAGAAACGATTCCATTTACAATAGCACCAAAAACCCTAAGATACCTTGGAATAAACCTAACCAAAGAGATAAAGGATCTATACTCTAGGAACTACGGAACACTCATGAAAGAAATTGAAGAAGACACAAAATGATGGAAAAATATTCCATGCTCTTGGATCAGAAGAATAAACATTGTTAAAATGTCTATGCTACCCAGAGCAATCTATACCTTCAGTGCCATCCCAATCAAAATTCCAAAGACATTTTTCAAAGTGCTGGAACAAACAATCCTAAAATTTGTATGGAATCAGAAAAGACCCTGAATCACCATGGGAATGTTGAAAAAGAAAATCAAAGCTGGGGGCATCACATTGCCCGATTTCAAGCTATATTACAAAGCTGTGATCACCAAGGGAGCATGGTACTGGCACAAAAACATACATATAGACCAATGGAAGAGAATAGAGAGCTCAGATATGGACCCTCAACTCTATGGTCAAATAATGTTCAACAAAACAGGAAAAAATATGCAATGGAAAAAAGACAGTCTCTTCAATAAATGGTGCTGGGAAAATTGGACAGCCACATGCAGAAGAATGAAACTCGACCATTCAAAAAGGTAAACTCAAAATGGATGAAAGACCTCAATGTGAAACCGGAATCCATCAAAATCGCAGAGGAGAACATAGGCAGTAACCTCTTTGACATTGGCCACAGTGCTTCTTTCAAGATACATCTCCAAAGGTTAGTGAAACAAAAGCAAAAATGAACTTCTGGGACTTCATCAAGATAAAAACTTCTGCACAGTAAAGGAAACAGTCAACAAAACAAAGAGGCAACCCACAGAATGGGAGAAGATATTTGCAAATGACACTACAGATAAAGAGCTTGTATCCAAGATCTATAAAGAACTTCTCAAACTCAACACCCAAAAAACAAATAATCAACTCAAAAATTGGGCAGAAGACAGGAACAGACACTTCTCCAAAGACATACGAATGTTTAACAGACACATGAAAAAATGTTCATCATCATTAGCCATCAGGGAAATTCAAATCAAAACCACATTGAGATACCACCTTATACCAGTTAGAATGGCAAAAATTGGCAAGGCAAGAAACAACAAATGTTGGAGAGGTTGTGGAGAAAGGGGAACCCTCTTACACTGTTGGTGGGAATGCAAGTTGGTACAGCCACTTTGGAAAATAGTGTGGAGGTGCCTCAAAAAATTAAAAATGGAGCTACCCTATGACCCAGCAATTGCACTCCTGGGTATTTACCCCAAAGTCACAGATGTAGTGAAAAGAAGGGTCATATGCACCCCAATGTTCATAGCAGCAATGTCTGCAATAGCCAAACTGTGGAAAGAGCCGAGATGCCCTTCAACAGATAAATGGATAAAGAAGATGTGGTCCATATATACAGTGGAATATGACTCAGCCATCAGAAAGGATGAATCCCCAACTTTTACATCAACATGGATGGGACTGGAGGAGATTATGCTAAGTGAAATAAGTCAAGCAGAGAAAGTCAATTATTATATGATTTCAATTATTTGTGGAACATAAGGAATAGCACGGAGGACATTAGGAGAAGAAAGGGAAAAGTGAAGGGGGGTAATCAGAGGGGGAGACGAACCATGAGAGACTATGGACTCTGAGAAACAAACGGAGGGTTCTAGAGGGGAGGGGGGTGGGAGGATGGGTTAGCCTGGTGATGGGTATTAAAGAGGGCACGTACTGAATGGAGCACTGGGTGTTATATGCAAACAATGAATCATGGAACACTACATCAAAAGCTAATGATGTAATATATGGTGATTAACATAACATAATAAAATTTTTTTAAAAATCTCTCAATAGACAAGACTGCCGGGCCAAATGGCTTCTCAGCAGAATTCTACCAAGTATTTAAGAAGAATTAATACCTATTCTTCTGAAGCTGTTTCAAAAAGTAGAAGTGGAAGGAAAATTTCCAAACTCGTTCTATGAATCCAACATTTCCTTGATCCCAAAACCAGAAAAAGACCCCACCAAAAAGGTGAAATACAGACCAATATCCTTGATGAACATGGATGCCAAAATTCTCACCAAGATACTAAGAGGATCCAACAGTACATTAAAAGGATTATTCACCATGACCAAGTGAAGTTTATTCCTGGGCTACAAGTGTGGTTCAACATCCACAAATCAATCAATGTGATACACTTCATTTATAAAAGAAAGGACAAGAACCATATGACCCTTTCAATTGATACAGAAAAATAATTTGACAAAATACAGCATCCTTTCTTGATCAAACTCTCCACAGTGTAGGGATAGAGGAAATATACTTCAATATCACGAAAATCGATGAAAAGCCCACAGTGAATACCATCCTCAATGGGGAAAAACTGAGAGCTTTTCCCCTAGAGTCAGGATGACCACTCTCACCACTGTTATTCAACATAGTACTAGAAGTCCTAGTCTCAGCAATCAGACAACAAAAAGAAATAAAAGGCATTCATAATTGGCAAAGAAGAAATCAAACTTTCAGCCTTCACAGATGACATGATACTTTATGTGAAAAATCCAAAAGATTCCACCCAAAAATTATTGGAACTCATACAGGAATTCAGCAACATGGCAGGACATAAAATCAATGCACAGATATTAGTTGCATTTCTACACACAATGAGACAGAAGAAAGAGAAATTAAGAAATTGATTCCATTTACAATTGCACTAAAAACTGGAAGATACCTAGTAATAAACTGAACCAAAAAGGTAAAGGATCTCTACTCTAAAAATTACAGAACACTTAAGAAAGAAATTGAGGAAGACACAAAGACATGGAAAAATATTCCATGCTCATGGATTGGAAGAACAAATACTGCTAAATGTCTATGCTGCCCAGAGCAATCTGCACATTCAAAGCAATCCCTATCAAAATCCCATCAACATTTTTTACAGAGCTGGAACAAATGATCCTCATATTTATATGGAACCAGAAAAGACCCTGAATAGCCAGAGGAATGTTGAAAAAGAAAACAAAAGCTGGAGGCATCACAATTTCCAGACTTCAAGCTGTATTACAAAGCTGTAATCATCAAGGCAGTATGGTACTGGCACAAAAGCAGACACATAGATCAATGGAACAGAATAGAAAACCCAGAAGTGGACCTTCAACTCTATGGTCAACTGATCTTTGACAAGCAGAAATGAATATCCAATGGAAAAAGGACAGTCTCCTCAACAAATTGTATTGGGAAAACTGGATAACCATATGTTGACGAATGAAACTGGATCATTTTCTTACACCATACACAAAGGTAAACTCAAAATGGCTGAAAGACCTAAATGTCAGACAGGAATCCATCAAAATCCTAGAGGAGAACACAGGCAGCAACCTCTTTGACCTTGGCCCCAGCAATTTCTTGCTAGACATATCTCCAAAGGCAAGGGAAACAAAAGCAAAAATGAACTATTGGGATAAAAACTTCTGCACAGCAAGGAAACAGTCAACAAAACTAAAAGGCAACCTGTGTAATGGGAGAAGGTATTTGCAAATGACATTTCAGATAAAGGGCTAGTATTCAAGATTTATAAAGAACTTATTAAACTCAACACACAATAAACAAATAAACCAGTCAAGAAATGGGCAGAAGACATGAACAGTCAATTCTCCAAAGAAGACATACAAATGGCCAACAGACACATGAAAAAATATTCCACATCACTTGTCATTTGGAAAATACAAATCAAAACCCCAATGAGATACCACCTTACACCAATCAGAATGGCTAAAATTGACTAGTCAGGAAACAACAAATGTTGGCAAGGATGTGCATAAAGGGGAACCCTCTCAAACTGTTGGTGGGAATGCAAGCTGGTACAGCCACTCTGGAAAACAGCATGGAGGTTCCTCAAGAAGCTAAAAATAGAGCTACCCTATGACCCAGCAATTGCACTATTAGGTATTTACCCCAAAGATACAAATGTAGTGATCCAAAGGGGTACATACACCTCAATGTTTATAACAGCAATGTCCACAATAGCCAAATTATGGAAAGAGCCGAGATGTCCATCAACAGTTGAATGGATAAAGAAGATGTGCTATATATATACAATGGAATATTACTCAGACATCAGAAAGGATGAATACTTACCATTTACATTGACATGGATGGAACTGGAGGGGATTATCCTGAGAGAAGTAAGTCAATCAGAGAAAGAAAATTATCATACGGTATTACTCATATGTGGAATATAAGAAACAGTGCAGAGGATCATAGGGGAAGGGAGGAAAAACTGAATGGGAAGTCATCAGAGAGGGAGAAAAATCATGAAAGACTCTTAACTATAGCAAACAAAGTGAGGGTTACTGGATGGGAGGTGGGTGGGGGGTTGGTGTATTTGGGTTATGGGCATTAAGGAGGGCACGAGATGTGATGAGCACTCGGTGTTATATGCAAATGATGAATTATTGATCTCTACATCTGAACCTAATGATGTACTATATGTTGACTAATTGAATTTAAATTAAAAATATAAAAAATAAAAATGGATGGAAGACCATCAAAATCCTAGAGGAATACACAGGCAGTAACCTCTTTGACCTTGGCCATAGCAACTTCCTACTAGACACGTTACCAGAGACAAAAGAAACAAGAGCAAAAATGAACTACTGGGACTTCATCAAGATAAAAAGCTTCTGCACAGAGAAGGAAACAGTTCACAAAACTAAAAGTCAGAGTACAGAATGAGAGAAGATATTTGCAAATGACATATCTGGGAAAGGGTCAGCATCCAAAATCTATAAAGTACTTAACAAACACAACACCCCAAGAATAAATAGTCCAGTTAAAAAATGGGCAGAAGACATGAATAAACATTTTTCCAAAGAAGACATCCAGATGGCTAACAAACTCACGAATAGATGCTCAACATCACTCATCATCAGGAAAATACAAATCAAAAGCACAATGAGATATCATCTCACACCTGTCACAATGGCTAAAATTAACAATACAGGATACAATAGATATTGGTAAAGATGCAGTGAAAGGGAATCCTCTTGCACTGTTGGTGGGAATGCAAATGCGTGCAGCCACTATGGAGAACAGTATGGAGGTTCCTCAAGATGTTAAAAATATTGCTACCCTACAACTCAGCAATTGCACTACAGGTATTTACCCAAAGGATACAAAAATACAGATTCCAAGTGGTACATGCACCATGATGTTTTATAGCAGGATTATCAACAACAGTGAAACTATAGAAAGAGCCCACAGGTCCATCAACTGATGAATGGATAAAGAAAATGTGATACATACACACACACACACACACACACACACACACA
>NW_027398725.1:0-10226 GCF_003265705.2 Callorhinus ursinus | reverse complement strand
TATTGAGTAGGTCCCTGGCTGACGGTACTACCTCTTGTTCTTTTTGCTGAGGTGATTTTTTTCGTCTTGTCCTTTTGTCCAGAGGAGAATAGATGAATGAGATAACAAAATGCTAACTGATTTATAACGTCCCCAGCAAATATAGTGTATACAAATCAGAAAAGACCTGAAACCAGGGCAAAAGAAAGGGAAAGAAAGAAAAAAGAAAGAGAAAAAGAAAAAGAAAAAAAAGATAAAAAGAAAAACAGAACAATAAAAAAAAGCAGAATGTGATCAAATATGATCAAGCTAGTGCATAGATCAGTGCCACACACTAGATTTTGGGCGTATTTTGGTCTGTTAGAAAAAAGTGCCTCCTAAAATTTTAAAGGAAGAAAGACATATATGTACACAATAAGGGTTGATACAATGAAGGGATAGAAAATGACTCTAAAGATGAAAATTATAAAAGATTTTATAAAAGGACTTGATAAGATAAGAAGTTGTTTGAAAAAAGAAAGAAGATTTAAAAAAAAAAGAAAAAAGGGAGAGAATGTGATCAGGCAGGAGACTAGAACAGAACCATACACTAGTGATTTAGGGTACATTTTCATCTGTTAGAAGAAAGTGTATGTCAAAATTTTAAAGAGAGAACAACTTATATATATATGCCAAAAATAAGGGTAACTACTATGAAGGGATAAAATATGACTCTAAAAATGAAAAATAAAAAATATTTTTTTGTTTTTTTTAAAGAGATTGACGAGATGTTGGTTGAAAAAGGGAAAAAGAAAAAGAAAAAAAACAGTTAAGAAAAATTAACTTTGATGAACTAATGAATCATGGTAAAAAAAAAGCCATGAATTCTATTTGCAGTATTCCCCTAGCGCTGGAGTTCTCCCATTCTCCTTGATCGGTAAACTTGGTCTTGGCTTGCTGGCTGTTCGTGCTGATCTTCTGGGGGAGGGGTCTGCTGCTGTGGTTTCCAAACGTCTTTGCCAGAGGCTGAATTGCCCCGCCCTTGCCGGTCCGGGCTAAGCAAGCTGCTCGGGTTTGATCTCAGGAGCTTTTGTTCCCTGCAAGCTCTCCATACAGCCTTGGAGGATCAGGGCAGAAATGGTGGCCTCCCAATCTCCACCCGGAGGAGGTGAGAACTTGGGCCTCCGCTCCTCAGTGCGCCCCCAGAGAAAAGCAGTCACTCCCTTGTCCCCAGTCTCCAGCCGCACTCCGTGCTCACCCGGCCTGTGACCGAGCGTTTGTATCTCTGGCACCCGACCCCGTGTGGAGTCTCCAAACCCAGCAGATCCCTGCGGTGCATTCCTGCGCCGCTCCTCCCCGGGGAAGGAGGGGGAGTCTCCCCGGATCTGCCGCCTGTTGAGTCCCTGCTGCAGGATCAGTGGCCCGACTGGGCCGCGGATCACAGTTTATGGCCACCCCGAGCTGAGAGCCCGCGCCTCGGCTCCGTCTCTGCAGCCGGCTTCCCTGCTCCGATACCTGGGAGCTCTGGTGCACTCAGGCTCCCCCGGTCTTTCTGTGACCCCAAGGGTCCTGAGACCCCACTGTCCCACGAGGGTTCCACCCCTGCGTAGACACTGGAGCGATGTCCCTCAGCGAAGCCGACTTCTAAAAGTTCCGATTTTGTGCTCCGCGGCTCTAGCACTTGCCAGAAGCGGCCGGCGGAGGCCCCTCCTCCGCCGTCTATCCTCCAGAATATCGCCTCGGATTCAATTCTCCACACGACCTACCTTCCAGTAAGGGGTCGCTTCTCTGTTCAGAGAGTTGTTGCTACTCTCCTCTTTGATCTCCTGTTGAGTTCGTAGGTGTTCAGAATGGTTTGATCCCTATTCAGCTGAATTCCTGAGACCAGACGAAATCTAGGTCTCCTACTACTCCGCCATCTGCCTCCGCCTCTATGAGTGTTTTGTATATTTTGGATATTAGCCTCTTCTCATACAAATGATTTGCTGATATTTTTTCTCATTGGGTAGGTCACCCTTTAAGTTTCGATGGTTTCTTTTGCCATGTAGAAATTTCAGTTTGATGTCGTTCCAATTGTTTATTTTTGCACTTGTTGCCTTTGCCTTTGGTGTCCGATCTAAAAGACTCTTTGCCAAAACCAATTGTCAAGAAACTCACTACCTGTGTTTTGTTCTCGGAGGTTTATGGATTCAGGTCTTATATTCAAGTCATTCATCCAATTAAAATTTTTATGTGTGCTGTAAAAATGTGATCCAGTTCCATTCTTCTGCATATAGTGTCCAGTTTTCCAGGACTGTTCACTGAAGAGACAGTCCTTTCCCCGTTGTATATTTTCTGCTCCTGTGTCGTAAGTTAAGGCCATATATGTGTGGGTTAGTTTCTCAGGTTTCTTCTTCTTCTACTTCTCCTTCTCCTCCTCCTTCTTCAGTTTTTTTGTGTTACAGTTTATTTTTTGGGAAAGTATTTTTCCTGTCGGAATATACGCAGTGTGGACTTTATTGATTACATGTCCTACTATTTGTTAGGACATTTCTCTGACATGTGTTTTTGTAAATGACTTGCTGGATCTATAGCTTTCAACAGGTTTAACATTTGGGCAGAACTACTCAAAATGTTATATTCTTCCATCAGATAAGGGATTGTGTCTGATTGTCTTTTGTGATGCTATCAGTTGTGATAATTGATATCGGTTTCTTTTCCATGATAGGTTTATTAAAGTGATTTCAATATTTCAAAAATGTGGATTCTAAATCACTCTTATTTCATAATATGTGTTTATATAAAACAAGTTCAAAGAAATGCATTTATTGGAATCAGCTGTTGAAAGAGGACATAAATATCAATTCCCGTTCAGAGTTAATAATAATTATATCAGAGCTAAGTCTAAATATACCTTTAATGTACTCAGTCTAATGAGTAAACTTTGCCAAAAGTGCTATGATTATCATTTCCTGAGCTTTCTATTCGGTTCCATTGACCTGTGTGTCTGTTTCTATGTCAGCACCACACAGTTTTGATGACAACAGCTTTGTAATCTAGCTTGAAATCCGGGCGTGTGGTGACTCCTACTCTCTTCTTTCTCCAGATGGCTCTGGGTATTTGGTGTATTCTGTGATTCCATATGAATTTTAGGACTGTCTTCTATTTCTTTGAATAATGCCACTGGAATTCAGTTAGGGATTTCATCACATCTGTAGATTGCTTTGGTTGCTATGGACATGTGAACATGATTAATCCTTCCGGTTAATGAGCAGGACGTATGCTTCCGTTTATTTGTGTCTTTCTCTGTTTCTTTGACCAATACACGCCCCATCAACATACATGTGTTTTTCCTTCCTATTCCAACATGTGTTCAGTGTACCAGGTCTTTCTCATTATTGGTTACTTTTCCCCTAGGTTTTTTTTTTTCTTGATGCAATTGTAAATGACATTACTTTCTTATTTTCTCTTTGGGAAGATTGTCATCAGTACACAGAAATGCAACAAGTTGGGACACCTGTGTGGCTCAGTCAGTTAAGCATCTGTCTTTGACTCAGGTCACCATCCCGGGGTGCTGTCATCGAGACCCACAGTGGATTTCCTGCTCAGTGGGGAGTCTGCATCTCCCTCTCCCTCTGCTGCTCACCCTGCTTGTGCTGTCTCTTTCTGTGAAATAAATAAAGTCTTTTAAAAAAGAAATGCAACAGGTCTCTGTATATTGACTTTGTATCCTGCAGCTTTAGTGAATTTGTTTATTCTAACAGTTTTTTGGTGGAATCTCTGTGGAATTCTATATATAGTATCATGTCATTTGCAAACACTGACAGTTTTCCTATTTGGTTTTCATCTTTTCTTTCTTTCTTTTTTTTTTTCGTCTGAATGCTTTGGCTAGGGCTTTCAATATTGTGTTGAATGAAATTGATGAGAGTGGGCATCTTTGTCTTGTTTTTTTTTGTCTTTTTTTTTATAATATGTTATATATTTATTCATGAGAGTCAGAGAGAGAGGGAGAGAGGCAGAGGCAGAGAGAGAAGCAGGCTCCCTGCCTAGCAGGAAGCCCGATGCAGGACTCGATCCCAGGACCCTGGGATCGTGACCCGAGCTGAGGACAGATACTTAACCATCAGAGCCACACAGGCAGCCACTTTGTCTTGTTTTTGATCTTAGTGGAAATGTTTTCAGCTTTTCAACCTTGGGTATGAGGTCAGCTGTGAGATTTTCATATATGAACTTTGTTATCTTGAGGTATGTTCCCTCTACCCAGATGGTTTAGAGTTTTTATCATAAATGCATATTGAACTGTCAAGTGTTCTTGTTGAGGTACAGCGGAATGTGGGGGTTTGCTGGGATAGGCGTGCAGATTTCTCCAGGTCAGAGACCTTTCTGTAGTTTCAAATGACCCAGGATCCTTCTCGGTGGCAGACTGAGTTCTCTCCTATTATTGAGGTGTCCCCAATGCCCAGAGCTTTGTAACCAGGACTCTCGGGAAAAACCCATCGGAACCCAAACCAGGGTTAGGGTTCAGGACTTTGGGCATGACAGGCCCTATCTGCTAGCACTGTGGCAGGCTTTCCAGGGGACTGATTTGAGGGCGTTTATCAGGATGAATGTCCTGCCAGGGATTTTGGCCAGGGGGCCGCTGAAAGTGGGGGTTCGCTAGGATGGGCATCAGGAGCTCCGAATGGCAAGGTTTCCTTCTGTGTGTCAGTCGAAGTCCTCTGGTATTGCTCAGTGGTCCCCACTTCCTGGAGTTTAGAGGAAGGCCCCTGGGGACAGACCCTTCACAAGCCAAAAAAGGTTTAAGGTTAGGGCTTATGTGCGTGGCAGGCCCTATCTACCAACACAGTGGTGAGCTTCCCAGGGAGCTGAGTTGTGGGCATGGGTCAGGGTGAGTGCCAGGCCCAGGATTTTAGGCTCAACCACTGAATGTGGGAGATTGATGGGGTGGACATGTGGGTTTCTCTTGCCATGAATGCTTTCTGGAGTCCAAACGGTGAGGTTTCCTTCTGGGTGTAGGCTGAGTCTTCTGGTACTTCTCAGGTGGTCCCAATTCCTCGGGCTTTGGAAACAGGCCTCTGAGGACTGACTCCTGAGAAGCAAACCTAGGTTATGGTAGGGCCTTAGGGGCTTGGCAGGATGAATCTACGGGCACTATGGCTAGCATCCCAGGGGTCTGAATTGAGGCCATGTGTTGGGATGAGTGTGAAGCTCATGGTTTGCGGCAAGGGGGCCAATGAAAGTGCAGGTGTGCTTTAATGTGCATGCCGTGTACTCCTGCTCTGAACACTTTCCTAAGTTCCAAATGGCGTGTTTTCCTTCTGGGTGACAGGCTGAGCCTTCTGGTCTTGCTGTAGCCAGCCTTCGCGGACAGATCCCTCAGATACTTCCGTAGGGTGATGGTTAGGATCTGGTGACACGGTAGGCCTGACGTGCAAGCACTGTAGCCTGCTCAGTGGGGTTTGTCTAGAGGGCGTGTGTCAGGGTGAGTGTCAGGATCTTGGTTGGCCTCCATAGGGCACCAAATTTGTCTGTTGGCTTGGGTGGGCATTCAGAGTTCTTGGGTTCTGAACGCTCTCCGGAGTTGCAAGTAGTGTGTTTGAATTCTTTTCGGCAAGCTGAGTCTTTTTGTGTCGCTCAGGTATTGCCATCCCTGGGGCTTTGGAGCCAGGCTTCTGGGGACAGAAACTCAGAAGCCAACCAACGATAGACTTACAGCCTAGGGTCATTTCATCCCTGATCTGTCCACGCTGGGGCAAGCTTTGGGGGGTGGGCGATCTGAGTTTGGGGTGTGGGATTTCGGGTGAGTGTGAAGCTCAGGGTTTGCGGGTAGGGGCCGTTGAAAGTGGCATTTCGCTGGGATGGACACCCAGAGTTCTCCTACTCAGAAAGTTTTGCCTTGAATTTCTAATGGTGCGGTTCCTTTCTGGGAGACAGACTGAATCCTCTGGTATTGCTCAGATGCCCCCAATCCCTGTGGCTTTAGAGCCAGGTCTCTGGGACCAGAGACCTCAGAAGCCCACGAGCGATAGGGTTAGGGCCTAGGGGCACGGCAGGCCCGACGTGGTAGCATCGGGGGTTTATCTTGATGGCCTGGGTCAGGTTGAGTGTCAGGCTCGGGGTTTGTCGCCATAGGATGCAAAATTTATGCATTCCTTAGGATGGGCATTCAGATTTCTCCTGCTCTGAATGCTTTCCAGAGTTCCAAATGCTGCGTTTACAAGTTGGGTGGCAACCTGGGTCGCTCGATATTGCTCCGGTGTCCTGAATCTGTGGGGCTTTGGAGGCAGGGTCTGGGGACTGACCCCTCACAAGCCAACCAAGGGTGAGGGTTAGGACATAGAGGCACGGGAGACCTGACCTCCCAGCAATGCGTCGAGGTTCCCGGGGGTGAGGGTTGAAGGCGTGGGTCAGCGTGATTGTCTTGCAATTCTTTGTGGCTGGGGGACCGATGAAATTGTGGGTGCACTAGGATGGGCATGCAGCGTTCTCCTGCTGTGAATCCTTTCCGGAGTTCCAAACGGTGGGGTTTCTCACTGGGTGGCAAGCTCAGTCCTCTGGTATTGCTCAGGTGTCCCTTGCCTTTGGGGCTCTGGGGCGAGACTACAGGGAACAAAGCACTCAGGAGCCAATGTAGGCTTGTGGTTAGGGCCTAGGGGCACGGCATGCAGGGTTCTCCTCCCAGTGCTTTCGGAAGTGCCAAATGGCGCATTTTGCTTTGCGGTGTCAGGCTGAGTCCTCTGGAATTGCTCAGGTGGCCCAAAACCCTGGGGCATGGAGCTAGGGACCTAGGGAGAGAGCTCTCCAAAGCCAAGTGAGGGTTAGGGTTAGGGCCCAGGTGCACGGCACTCCTGGTGTGCGGGAACTGTGGCGAGCTTGGGATGGGCTGTATGTCTTGAGGGTGGGGGTCTGGTTGAGTGTCAGGCTCAGGGTTTGCTGCGAGGTTGCACAGAAAGTGTAGTTTTGCTGGGGTGGGCATCAGAGTTCTGCTCTGAATGCTTTCCAGAGTCCCAGTGGCGGGGTTTCCTTCTGGGTAACAGCCTGAATCCCTTGATATTGCTCGGGTGTCCCGAATCCTTGGGGCTTTGGAGCCAGGCTCTGGGGACAGACCACTCAAAACCCAACCTAGGGTTAGTCTTTGGGCTTCGGGCCAAGACACGCCTGATGTGCCAGCACTGCGATGAGCTTCCCGAGGTGTGAGTTGAGGCCGTGTGTTGGGGAAGCGTCAGGCTCAGGGATTGCAGACTGAGCACATTGTACTTGGGGTTCGTCGGGATGGACCGGCACAGTTCTCCTGCTCTGAATGCTTAACAGAGTTCCCAATGGCACGTTTTCCTTTTTAGTGTCAGGCAGAATCTTCTGGTACTGGTCAGGTGTCCCAAAGCCCTGGGGCTTTGGAGCCAGGCTCTAGGGACAGAGCACTCAGAAGCCAACCTAGGGTTAGTCTTAGGGCTTAGGGGCATGAGAAGGCTGATGTGCCGGCGCGGTGATGAGACTCCTGGGGTCAAAGTTGAAGCCATGGATCAGGGCAGAATGTCAGGCTCAAAGATTGCATTCTGGGCATATTGAACTTGGGGTTCGTTGGGATGGATGGGCACAGTTCTCTCGGAATGCTTACTGGAGTTCCCAATGGCACATTTTCCTTTTTAGTGGCAGGCTGAGACCTCTGGCACTGGTAGGTGTCCCAGAACCCTGGGGCTTTGGAGCAAGGCTCTGGGGACAGAGTGCTCTGAAGCCAACCTAGGGTTAGGCTTATGGCTTAGGGGCATGACAGGAGCATCCCTGGGTCTGAGTTGAGGCCGTGGGTCAGGTTGAGTGTCAGGCTCAGGTTTTGCCGCCAGGGGGCGAAGAAAGTGTAGGTTTGCTTGAATGGGCATTCAGAGTTCTCCTGCTCTGAATGCTTTCCGGAGTTGCCAGTGGTGCTGTTTCCGTCCGGGTGACAGCCTGAGTCCCTTGATACTGCTCGGGTGTCCCGAATCCTTTGTGCTTTGGAGCCAGGCCCTGGAGAGTGACTGCTCAGAAGCCAACGTAGGGTGAGGCTTAGGGCTGAGGGGTATGACAGGCCTGATGTGCCGGCGCTGTGATGAGCTTCCCGGTGTCTGATTTGAGGCTGTGGGTCGGGGGGAGTGTCAGGCTCAGGGATTGCGACCTGGGCACTTTGAACTTGGGTTCCGTTGGGATGGACCAGCACAGATCTCCTGTTCTGAAGGCTTACTGGTGTTCCCAATGGCATGTTTTATGTTTTAGTGGCAGGCTGAGTCCTCTAGTAATGGTCAGGTGTCCCAAATCCCTAGGGCTTTGGAGTCAAGCCCCTGGGGACAGACACTCAGAGGCCTCTAGGGTGACGGTTAGGGCCTAGGGACACGGCAGGGCTGATGTGTAAGCTCTGTAACCTGCTCTGGGGGCTTTGTCTTGAGGGCATGGGGCAGGTTGTGTCAGGCTCAGGGTTGGCCGCCAGAGGGCGCCAAATTTGTGCGTTCGTTGGGATGGGCATTCAGAGTTGTCCTATTCTGAAACCTCTCCAGAGTTGCAAGTAGTGTGTTTGAATTGGTTTTGGCAAGCTGAGTCCTCTGGTGTTGCTCATTTATTGCCATCCCTGGGGCTTTGGAGCCAGGTTTCTGGATCCAGAAACTTAGAAGCCAACCTAGGGATAGACCTAGGGCCTAGGGTCATTGGAGCACTGATCTGGCCACGCTGGGGCAAGTTTTGGGTGGCGGGGGATCTGAGTGGGGGTCGTGGGTCAGGGTGAATGTCAGTCTCAGGGTTTGTGGGCAGGGGGCCGTTGAATGTGGCATTTCGCTGGGATGTGCATGCAGATTTCTACTCAGAAAGTTTGCCCCAATTTCCCAATGTTGTGATTTCCTTCTCGAGACAGGCTGAATCCTCTGGTATTGCTCAGGTGTCCCCAGTCCCTGTGTCTTTAGAGCCAAGCCTCTGGGGCCAGAGCCCTCAGAAGACAGAGAGGGATAGGTTTCGGGCCTAGGGGCACGGCAGGCCCATCGTGCCAGCACTATGGCCTGCTTCCCTTGGAGTTTGTCTTGAGGGCCTGGGTAGGTTGAGTGTCAGGCTCGGGGTTTGCCGCTAGAGGGCAGAAAATTTGTGCATTCCTTGGGATGGGCATTCAGAGTTCTCCTGCTCTGAATGCTTTCCCGAGTACCAAATGGCGCATTTTCCTTCTGGGTGGCAGCCTGATTCGCTCAATATTGCTCGGGTGTCCCGAATCTGTGGGGCTTTGTAGCCAGACTCTGGGGACTGACCCCTCACAAGCCACCTGAGGAGAGGGTTAGGACATAGGGGCACGGGAGACCTGACCTCCCAGCACTGCGTCGAAGTTCCCGGGGGTGAGGTTTGAAGGCGTGGGTCAACGTGAGTGTCTGGCTCTTCTTTTCGGCCAGGGGACCACTGAAAGGGTGGGTGCGCTGGGATGGGCATGCAGCATTCTCCTCCTGTGAATCTTTCCGGAGTTCCAAACAGTGGGGTTTCTCACTGGGTGGGAAGCTCAGTCCTCTGGTATTGCTCAGGTGTCCCTTGTCTTTGGGGCTCTGGGGTGAGACCTCCGAGAACAAAGTACTCAAGAGCCAATCTAGGCTTCAGGTGAGGGCCTAGGGGCATAGCATGTAGGGTTCTCCTCTCAGTAGTTTTGGAAGTGCCAAACGGCGCATTTTGAATTGTGGTGTCAGGCTGTGTCCTCTGGTATTGTTCAGGTGGCCCAAATCCCTGGGTAATGGAGCCAGGGACATAGGGAGAAAGCTCTCCGAAGCCAAGTGTGTGTTAGCGTTAGGGTCCGGGTGCACGGCACTCCTGGTGTGCGGGAACTGTGGTGAGCTTGGGATGGGCGGTGTGTCTTGAGGGGGGGAGTCAGGTTGAATGTCAGGCTCAGGGTTTGCCGCCAGGTGGCGGGGAAAGTGCAGTTTCGCCGGGATGGGCATTCAGCGTTCTGATCTGAATGCTTTCCGGAGATCCGAGTGGTGCGGTTTCCTTCTGGGTGGCAGCTGGATTCACTTGATACTGCTCGGGTGTCCCGAATACCTGGTGCTTTGGAGCAAGGCTCTGGGGAGGGACGCTCAGAAGCCAACCCCGGGTTAGGCTTGGGGCTGAGGGGCACACCAGGCCTGATGTGCCGGTGATGTGATGAGCTTCCGGGGGACGGATTTGAGGCCGTGGGTCAGGGAGTGTGTCAGGCTCAGGGATTGCGGCCTGGGTACGTTGACCTCGGGGTTCGTTGGGATGGACCGGCACATTTCTCCTGCTCAGAAAGCTTTCCTGAGTTCCCCATGGCATGTTTTTCTTTT